>NC_080165.1:38251763-38551763 GCF_950295315.1 Erinaceus europaeus
GACAGATCATTTTACTGATAGCTCATTAAAAAAAAATCATCTCTCCCATAAATTCAGTGAATCTTGCAGTCTTTGAAATAAATACAAACATATGATTCTTATTTGAGCTAAGGAACATAAAATTTTGGGGTAGGGGTAGGTAGCATAATGGTTATGCAAACAGACTGCCATGCCTGAGGCTTTAAAGTCCCAGGTTTAATCCCTTGTACCACCATAAACCAGAGTTGATCAGTGCTCTGCTTAAAAGAAAAAATATATAACAATTTTAAAAATGTATTTGGTGGTTTGGGTTCTGAACAACACCCAGAGCCCCTCTCCTTCTTGCCTAGTGGGGTAGCGGAGGCTCCCCTGTAAGCGTGAGCAGTTCCTGCTTCTTCAGGAAAGATACTTCCAGCCCAAAGAGAACCTCACCAAGTATGGGGAGATTTGGAAGGAAGGGAAATCAAGGTCAAAGTGGATTTGAAAATGAATCCCTTCCCATATTCAGTCTGGCCCCTATCAAGAGAGGGTGGCTGTTGTCAGTGTTCAGAAATGTTAACTGATGCTCCATTCGAGAATGCCAGGCCTTGGTTTCCTTGGGAGAATGGTCAAGTAGGTTGGGTGCTTATATGATGGGGCCTCATAGTGTTTGAGTGAAGGTGAAAGTGCCTGATGAAGATAAGGATTTTCCAGGGCCAGGAGGTGGTACATCTGGTTAAGCACACACATTATAGTGGGCAAGGACCCAGGTTCAAACCCCTGGTCCCCACCTGCAGGGGAAAGCTTCATGAGTGGTGAAGCAGGGCTGCAGGTGTCTTTCTGTCTCTCCCCATCTCTATATCTCCTCCCCTCTCAATTTCTGTCTTTATTCAGTAATAAATCAATAAAGAATAAATATGATATTAAGACAAAGGTAAAGGCTTTCCTGACAGAATAAGTCAATATTTGGATGATTAAATTAATACACACAATTATCTTAAAATTCTCCAGATGACGTAGATGCTAACTCTAAGAGACAGACTTCTATGGCACATCCTTAACAAGTAACACAGAATGCTTGTTGTAATTAGAATTCCATGTCCTCTACTTTTTCTTCAATTCTTTCCTATTTCACAGTGGCCCCAGTGCAGTGGAGATGGAAAATATCGACAAACCTATAGCCACTGTAACTGGTCTTCAGGTGGGTACCTACCACTTTCGTTTAACAGTGAGAGACCAGCAGGGACTGAGCAGCAGCACCACCCTTACTGTGGCTGTGAAGAAAGGTAAGTCCTAACATAGTGACTGGAAAGGGATCTGGGTCTGTTCTGCTTTTTATTTGTTTACTTTGCCACTAGGGTTATCGCTGGGGTTCCATGCCTGCACAATTCTTCCACTCCTGGCGGACTCTTGCTTTTCTTTCTTTCTTTTTTTTCCCCTCCAGATATAAAGTGAAAGACAGAAAGGGAGAGCAAGAAATAGATACCAGAGCAATACTCCACCACTCACGAGGTTTCCCCACGCCCATATACCTACAGGCTATCCTGTGTGGTGACCAGGGGCTCAAACCTGGCACCACACATGGTGAAGTGTGGGCAAGCTGTCTCCCAGCCCCTTGTTCTTCTTTTCAGCTTCATGGAACCCTAAGCTAGGCTGCGAATGTTCAAGAATTTGTGTGTGTGTGTGTGTGTGTGTGTGTGTGTGTGTGTGTGTGTGTGTGTGTGTGTGTGTGTGTGTGTGTGTTACTTCTTCATAGTAGATGTCAACTCTGCTGGGTCAAGAAGCCATTCTCTGTCCACATTAGCTCTCTTCTAGTCTTTCTTTCCAAGAAAGTTGGCATTTGATTTTGGAGTCCAACTTTTTTTGTTTTTTAAGACTGCATGTTTCACTTTATTTTATTAGTTATTTAATATTGATTTACAAAATTATGAGCTAACAGGGGTATAATTCCACACCATTCCCACCTCCAGAGTTGTGTGTTCCCCATTCCCTCCACTGGAAACTGCAGTAGTTCTCCCAAGGTTACAAATATGGGCTGACTATTATTTTTATAATTGTCTGTTTATATTTACATATATTTGCCCATTTTTTTCTTGGTCCTGCCTTTTCTTCCTTTCTAAGTCACACCTACACCTGCTACTATTTCCAAATGTCCTTCCTTTTTTTCTCTTCTCTCTCTGGGTCTGATGGAATTGGAGTTCAGAACCCTCTGGTCCTCTTTCCCTAACATTTGGTATGGACCAAAATTCTTTTTTTTAAATTTCTTTATTGGGGAATTAATGTTTTACATCCAACAGTGAATACAATAGTTTGTACATGCATAACATTCCCCAGTTTCCCATATAACAATACAACCCCCACTATGGACCAAAATTCTTTATGGGGTACAGAAGTCATAGGAGTTCTGGCTTCTGTAATTGCTTCTCCACCGGACATGGCCCTTGGCAGGTTGATCCACACCTCCAGCCTTTTAATGGCTTCACTTTTTCTGACCACTGGCATATCCAAGTGATACCAGTGTGCTTTGGAGTTTTTTTCTTGAGTTTTTTAAAATATAGTTTATTTCTTATTTGCAAGATTTTTTATTTATTAATGAGAGAGAGAGAGAGAGGGAGAGAGAGAAAGAGAGAGAACCACAACATTACTCTGGCATATGCAATGCCTAGGATAGAACTAGGACCTCATGCGTGCAAATCTAGTGCTCTATCCACTGCTCAACATCCAGGGCTGCAAGTGTAGTTTTCTAGTGTGGAATCTATAATCTAGTCTAGTGACACCTGTTTTAGGTATGTCTCTGTCTCTTTTCCATTTGACTATGAGCTTGGAGGCTCTTCATTTCTGGCCTTTCTCTTCCTACAGTATGGTACTGTGATAAATCTTGGAAATCATAAAACCATGAGTATATCAAAACTCAGAAGTAGAAAAGAACATAATTGGATTGGAAAATTCAAGTTTTATGGATTGAGCATTGCATGGGGTCCTGTGGAGGCACAAGGGAAAGTTCCTTACCTTCCTAAACTCTCCAGACTGGGATGAGTAAGCAAACCAGTGTTAGAACTGTTAGAAAAGGAAAACAGGGAGTCCAGCGCTAGTGCCACAGGTTAAGCACAGGTGGCTCAAAGCGCAAGGGCCTGTCTTTCTCTCCCCCCCTCTCTCTTCACCTTCTCTCTCCATTTCTCTCTGTCCTATCCAACCACAATGACATCAATAACAACAACAGTAATAACTACAGCAATAAAACAACAAAACAAAAACCCCTCAGTTTAATGCAGTTTACAGAGGGGCTCATGAAGCTCTCATCTGAAAAGAGAGAGGAGGTATAAATCCCTGCTTTGGGAACTTGAAACATCAAGGAGAGAGGGAGGTGTTTCACATGAGAAGGAGTGTTGGTTTCCATTCAAAGATGAGATTCTCCATCGAGGAGACTTGTTTATAGATAAACTTTCTTGGGTGGAGCCTTCCCAACCCATATTCTTCTTTGTCATAAAAGGGATAGTATTCTTTTCTTTTATTAAGGCAATGGCAAAAGAATGAAGGACAGAAATTAGCTCCTAAGCTTCCAGGACAAGCAGGGCTTTTTTTTTTTTTTTTTTTAATCTTTATTTATTGTATAGAGACAGCCAGAAATCAAGAGGGAAGGGGGTGATAGAGAGGGAGAGAGAGAGACAACTGCAACACTGCTTTACCACTTGCAAAGCTTTCCCCTTGCAGGTGGGGACTGGGGGCTTGAACCTGGGTCCTTGAGCACTATAATACGTGCACTCAACCAGGTGCACCACCACCTGGCAACTTGTGGGACTTTTAACTCAAAGTAATCTGTATGTCAGAGTGGGACAATGGCAGGAAATAAATCCTCAGATGCATGGGGTGATCTGGTTCACGCATCTTTTTTTTTTTTTTTTTTCCTGCCTCCAGGGTTATTGCAAGGGCTTGGTGCCTGCACTACGAATCCACTGCTCCTGGAGACCATTTTTTTTCCCCTTTTGTTGCCCTTGTTGTTTTATCATTGTTGTGGTTATTATTATTGTTGTTGTTGCTGTCGTTGGATTATAGGACACACAGAAATTGAGAGAGATGAGGAGACAGAGAGGGGGAGAGAAAGATAGACACCTGCAGACCTGCTTCACTACCTGTGAAGTGACTCCCCTGTAGGTGGGGACCCGGGTGCTTGAACCAGGATCCTTATGCCGGTCCTTGCGCTTCGTGCCACGTGCACTTAACCTGCTGCACTACCACCCCACTCCCTGGTTCACACATCTTCAGTGCATTGGGGAGACTGGCTGAGCCTAGGTGGAAACTTATCTGTGAAAAGAAGAGTCTGTGGCATGTGTTGTACTGTGGAGTTTGGGCTTACTTTATTTTCTCTCTGCCCTATCAAAAAATAAAAAGAATACTGGCACCAACTATCTCTGCTGCAATCTCAACAGAGATTGGAGAACTAACATCCTAAATAGAGAACTAACATCCTAACTAATGAGGATGTTAGTTACTCCCTCGGATCAATGTTAGTCCATCCTCAGTTTTCTTCTGATGGACTTGTTTCCAAGGAAAAATTGTGAAGCATCAGTTGGATCTCAGAGCCCCATCTGAACAAGCAGGATTTGCCTCGACAACATCACCCCCAATTCCCAGTTGAGATTATGTCTTAAATGGTCTCCCAACTGCATCCTGGGCCCAAGCTACCCTTTCTTCTGAGGCTGTTATATCAGAAGTGTTTTTTTTTCTACCTTTTTGTATCATATATATGCATTTTTTTATTGAGGAGTAATGCTTATACTGTGTATTGGCTTAACACTTCAACAAAAGGATGAAGATGTGATTATTTTTTTAATTCTAGTTTTCACTTTATTTTATGGTACTTACACATGAAACATTTTATACTAGTAGAAAGAAAAGTATTTCTGAGGTCAGATTGTTTGGACCAGTACAAAATTAATGAGAGCTGGGGCAGGGGTAAGTAGCATAATGATTATGTAAAAGAGACTCTCAAACCTGAAGCTCCAAAGTCCCAGATTCAATCCCTCACACCACCATAAACCAGATCTGAGCAGTGAGTGCTCTGATAAGGAAAAAAAAAAAGTCTGTTCAAAGTTAATCAGAGCATATTTTGAAGCAAAATATTATCACTTTTTGTGTCCTGAAAGTAAAATCATTTATTTCTCTCCTTCAAAAATAGAAAAGGCCCCAGTGTACAAGCTACTAAATAACAGCTAGCTAAGCCCAAACAAAACCTTCAGAAATTCTGTATGTTATGGGTATTTCGAGTAGAAACTAATGTCTCTTAGAAATTTAAAATATATGTGTCTATAAGAGAGAACAGTCATAAATATGCTGTCCATCTATTACCCGTGTTTTAAATCAATCTCTTTGCTTTCATTTTTGCTATATCTGACTTAGAAAATAATAGTCCTCCCAGAGCCCAAGCTGGTGGCAGACATGTTCTTGTGCTTCCCAATAACTCCATTACTTTGGATGGTTCAAGGTCTACCGATGACCAAGGAATTGTGTCCTATCAGTGGATCCGGGATGGCCAGAGTCCAGCAGCAGGAGTGAGTACTTGAAGAGAATTTCCCAGGCCACTTATCATTATCACTGCATTAGGTTGACAGAGCTGTCACAGTAAAGCAGCATGTACGTGCTGGCTTGAACAACAGATATTTCTTTTCTCCCAGTTCTGGAGACTGGGAAAGCTAAAATTAAGGTATTGGCCACTTGGTTCTTAGTCGATGTTCTTTCTCTTCCTGGCTTGCAGCCAGCTGTCTTCTCGCTGGGTCCTCACATGGCAGAGAAGGGAGAGAGAGAGAGAGAGAATGAGAATTTTGGTGTCTTTTAGGGACAGTATTGGTACGGAATCAGGGCTTACTCTTCTGATGTCATTTGACTTTTATTACTTCTGAATGGGCACTATGTCAGGTATAGTCACAAATAGGGTTAGGATTTTCACATATGAATTTGGTGCAGACACAATTCATAATTACAACTCTGTTACGCTCCCACCTCCCTTTCCTATTCCCCACTGAACTGTTCATACTTCTTGGTTTATATTGCCAGATTTCTTTTGACAGATATAGGCCACTGCCAGATTCAAGCAAAAGATGGAGATTTTTCTGACATTTTCCTTGATCAGACTTTGGATAGGGCAGAAACCACAGTCCAGAGGGACTTTGATACAAAGCTATCTCATGGGACTTATTCCAATTCTCAATTTCCCTACGGCTCTTTCCTCCTTCCCTCCCTCCCTCCTTTTTCTCCCCTCCCTCCCCCTTCCTTCCTTCCCTCCCTTCTTTCTTTCCTTCTTTCCTTCCTTCCTTTCTTTCATACCTGAGCCTTGAATAGAAGTGACTTTACTACTCTAAACCCACTTTCTCAGATAGATATAGATAATCAGGCAGAAACAGAGGGAAAAGGAAAGATAACCCTGTACTGAACCTCTTCCCCATGATCTAGTATTCCTAGTGGTGTCTCAGTTGCCAGCCCTGAATTTCAGTTCAAGTGGAAAGTTTCCTTTTCCTCACATTATACCAGATAAATAAATGGGTGAAGGATTGCTCTTTCCCTCTTGCAAGTACAAAATGTGAGAAGCAGAGATGGGAAATGACTTGGCTGTATTCAACCAGTGCATTTTTTAGCCAAGCCAGATAGACCCAAAATTTTAATCCCTAAAGGATATTTTCCTCGATTAGATCACTCTGCCTCTTAGGCTATACGTTTAGATACCTCTTTATTATTGTTGTGGCTCAGGACTTAAGTAAAGGATATATGCTCTTAGAGATGTGCCAAAGGAGTGGTCACAGGGTAGGAACTGAAACATGTTTTACTTTCTAAAGTACCAAGAGAATTAGTTAATCTTTAACTCTTTGGGTTTAGGCCCTGTAGAGTAGACATATTTCTATACAGGCCCTTTGGGTCATTTGAGAAGGTGAACATGATACAGTATGAAAGGTCAACTTTAGAGAAATATGAAATTATCTTTGTCTTTTGTGGAGTTGGAACCTTGCAAGTGCAAAGTTTTATCACTCTGAGCCACTTTTTTATTCTGAGAGAGAGAGAGAGAGAGACAAAGAGGCAGAGTACTGCAACTTCTTCCAGTGCCACAGTTTCTCCCATGAGGTGCTGAAACTTGGGTCATGAATATGGCAAGACATGTGCTCTTCCATATAAGATATATCTACAGCCTATACAATTATCTTTGAAGACAAGACCTAGAAAGCTTTTCAGAGAGTGCTTTGTTCTTGGGGTTGTTACTACAGTCTCAGTGTTTTATTTTTCATCTTTTGATTAAAATTACTAATTTGATAGTTACCTGAAAGTCCGTGGTGAGCTTGACCCAGAAAGTAAGGTCTATCTCCTGGGGTTATATCCTAAGGAACCCACAGACCCATCCAAAAAGATTTGTTTATATCTATGTTCTTAGCAGCAGAATTTATAATAGCCAAACCCTGGAAGCAACTCAGGTGTCCAACAACAGATGAGTGGCTGAGCAAGTTGTGGTATATATACACAATGGAATACTACTCAGCCATCAAAAATGGTGACTTCACCATTTTCAGCTCATCTTGGATGGAGCTTGAAGAAATTATGTTAAGTGAAATAAGTCAGAAACAGAAGGATGAATATGGGATGATCTCACTCTCAGGCAGAAGTTGAAAAACAAGATCAGAAGAGAAAACACAAGTAGAACCTGAACTGGAGTTGGTATATTGCACCAAAGTAAAAGACTCTGAGGTGGATGGGGGTGGGGGGGGAGAGTACAGGTCCAAAAAGGATGACAGAGGACCTAGTGGGGGTTGTATTATATTGAAAACAGAGAAATGTTATGCATGTATAAACTATTGCATTTACTGTCAAATGTAAAACATTATTTCCCCAATAAAGAAATTTTAAAAATAAAAAAAAAAGTAAAAGTAAAGTAAGGTCGGGAGTTGGGCAGTAGTGCAGCAGGTTAAGCACACGTGGTGCAAAGCGCAAGGACCAGTGTAAGCATCCCGGTTCAAGCCTCAGGCTTCCCACCTGCAGGGGAGTCACTTCACAGGCAGTGAAGCAGGTCTGCAGGTGTCTTTCTCTCCCCCTCTCTGTCTTCCCCTCCTCTCTCCATTTCTCTCTGTCCTACCCAAAAACAACAGCAATAATAACTACAACAATAAAACAACAAGGGCAACAGAATGGAATAAATAAATAAATATCAACAAAAACTAAGGTCTAAGGAAGGTATATCTCCTGGTGCTTTCTGAAGAAGAGGTGCTGGGGATTACCCACATGGTCAGCTTAATCCACGGAGACTCTTCTTCCACTACCTTCAGTCTGTCACTGAAAATCATACATGGGACAAAAATCATGTATGCTGGAGTTTGGGATCAGTAGAAATCCATAAACTTGGAACTATCAGTTGAATCATATCACTTCGTATTATTTTGCAGGATGTCCTTGAAGGATCTGATGGCAGTGCATCCCTGCAACTCACCAACCTGGTAGAGGGAGTCTACACTTTCCACTTGCGAGTAGCTGATGGTCAGGGGGCCTTGGACACTGACACCACCACTGTGGAAGTGCAGCCAGGTGTGCTCCTGGGCTTCAGTGCCTGGGGTAGTGGGGCAGCTCTGTGATCTGAGTGGTCAGTTCATTGCCATTGGCCTTCATGCCTGTGGGAGGCCTTCCTGGCTGACTTCACATCTTGGCCAAAGTCACTTTGATGTTTATGTTGAAACTGATTCAACCTTATCATTCATTAAAGAGAATTGGATATAGCACTTATGTTTTCCTGATCGAAGGCGTAGATCTAATGTAAAGGGATGAGAAGGGCTTTAATACTGATGGGGAGCACTTCTTCTTTTTCTAGCGTTTGCCATGGGGAGCACTGAGGGAGGGCAGCTCAGAAATGTTGGTGTTTCTGATGCCCAGGGTAAACCAGGCAGAGCAGTAGTAACAGAACCTGGATTATGTTCTCCTACTAAGTCTGAGGAAGAAAGTGAGGTTCTGGGGACCAGATGGTGGCACACCTGGTTAAGAGCACACATTACAAGGGTCGGGCCGTAGCACAGTCGGTTAAGCACACATGTCATGAAACTCGAGAACTGGCTTAAGGATCTGGTTCGAGCCCCCGGCTCCCCATCTGCAGGGGAATCACTTCACAGGTGGTGAAGCAGGTCT
The DNA here is from genome assembly GCF_950295315.1 of Erinaceus europaeus. Lineage (NCBI taxonomy): Eukaryota > Metazoa > Chordata > Mammalia > Eulipotyphla > Erinaceidae > Erinaceus > Erinaceus europaeus. The sequence goes on from NC_080165.1 coordinate 38,260,869, forward strand.
GCAGGTGTCTATCTTTCTCTCCTCATCTCTGTCTTCCCCTCCTTTCTCCATTTCTCTCTGTCCTGTTAGGCAACAACACCACTAATAACAACAGTAATAACCACAACAGTGATTAAAAAAAAACAAAGGCAACAAAAAAGGAACTAAATAAAATAAAATAAAAATAAAACAGAGCACATATTTCAGTGCGCAAGGACCTAGGTTCAAGCCCCTGGTCCCTACCTGCAGGGGGAAAGCTTCACGAGTAATGAAGCAGGGATGCCAGTGTCTCTTTGTCTCTCTCCTTCTATGTTTCTCCCCTTCCCTTTCAATTTCTCTCTGTCTCTATCCAATAATAAATAAATAAATAATCTTTTTTTTTTTTTAAGTGAGGTTCTAAAATTTCAAGTCAGTCCTGTGCTGATTAAGTATATCTTATTACCTTCTGGAGAGAGAGAGAGAAAAAAAACCAAACTAAAAAGTAACAAACTGGGAAAAGCAAAGAGAGAGGTACTTTCAGATACTGGCTTTAGTGTTGCTTAGAAAAAATGTATCTGCATCCTAAAATCCCAATGTCAAAATTACACGGGGCTCACTGAAATTCTTCCATAAACCTTGGTCCTCATTTGTCAGGCCTGTGATTTCCAAGTGGAAATTCCATGTCTTCTCTTTCTAGACCCTAGGAAGAGGGACTTGGTGGAGCTAATCCTGCAGGTCAGCGTTGGGAAGCTGACAGAGCAGCAGAAGGACATCCTTGTAAGGCAGCTGGCACTGCTACTGAATGTGCTAGACTCGGACATCAAGGTGCAGAAGATCCAGGCCCACTCAGATCTCAGGTATGGACTAAGATCTCAAAGGGCAGCAGTAAGGATGACACCAACGTACTCCTTACAGTTTTCTTATGTGTAAATGCTTACTGATTCAGATTTCTTTCTTTCTTTTCTTTTTTCTGTCACCACTCTGAGCCAACTTTTTCAGATAGAGTGACAGAAATAGAAAGAATGGGAAAGAAGGAAAGATGCTATAGTACTAAAACCCCCCTCAGCAGTAGGGACCTGGTGCAAACCTGGCTTAGGAGCATGAGAAAGCAGGTGCTCTATCCAGGTGAGCTGTCTTGCTGGCTCAGTTGAGAATGTCTTGAATGAATGGAGCTAGGAAATATCAGAGGGACCTAGTTTTTAGCTATAGTATCTTTAGAAGGCAATTAAATGACTTGGGTAAAAGGGATACCTCTGAGGCAGGCTTATCTCTGGAACTGCAGCATTTGTCAATGTGAGAAGATTGTTGATTACTATTGCTGTCTTCTGGGATACTTTCCTCTTTCCCTCTATCCTTTTTTTTTTTTTTCCTTCCTTGCTTTCTCCCTTTTGTCTTTCTCTCTTTTCCCAGTACACTGCTCAGCTCTGGCTTAAGTGTTAAAATTTTGCTCACCTTTTATTTATTTATTTATTTATTTACCTCCAAGGTTATTGCTGGGGCTTGGTGCCTGCACCACAAATCCACTTCTCCTGGAGGACATTCCCCCCCCCCTTTTGTTGTCCTTATTTTTTTATCATTGTTGCGGTTATTATTATTGTTGTTACTATTGATTTTGTTGTTGGATAGGACAGAGAGAAATGGAGAAAAGGGGAGGACAGAGAGGGGGAGAGAAAGAGAGACATCTGCAGACCTGCTTTACTGCTTGTGAAGCGACCCCCTTGCAGGTGGGAAGCCAGAGGCTCGAACTGGGATCCTTACGCTCGTCTTTGCACTTCGTGCCATGTGTGCTTAACCCGCTGCACTACCGCCTGGCCCCCCAAGAAACAACTTATATCTCAACAAAATGATGACAATAAAGACATGTCTGCAAGTTACCATGCTGGGTTAATTTGTGTCTTTCTGCGCACATATACACATTGCTTCCTTTTTCTGAAGGTCTGTCTATATTATCAGCTGTACTTTTGGACTGAAAGATCCAGTTTGCAGAAACAGATTCCCTGCTCCCCATGCCTTCAACAAGTCACAGAGCTGTGGTAGTTTATTATTATTATTATTTTATTATTTTATACCAGAGTACTGATCAGCTCTGACTTACAGTGGTGTAGGAGATTGAACCTGGGACTTTGGAGCCTCAGGCATGAGAGTCTGTTTGCCTAACCATTATGCTATCTGCTCTACCTGGTAGTATTTTTTTCTTAATTTATATATTTTTAAATTTATTGGATAGAGATGGCCAGAAACTGAGAAGGGGGAGATAGAGAGATAGAGAGACAGAGAGACGCCTGCAGCACTGCTTCACCACTGGAGAGTGTACCCTCTGTAGGTGGGGATGGGGCTTTATAACATTATAAAAGTCCTTGAGCATTATACTGTGCACACCCAACCAGGAACATCGCCACCCAGCCTCTGAGCTGTGGGAGTCTTAACTGTATGAGTAAGGTGACCAGACTGGGCATGTCATGTGGGACTCTGCCTGACCTTGTTGCTGTCCCCTCTCATTGTCTCCTCTGCAGCACTGTGATTGTGTTTTATGTACAGAGTGGACCACCTTTCAAGGTTTTTAAAGCTGCTGAGATAGCCCGAAATCTTCACAGGAGGCTCTCAAGGGAGAGGGCTGATTTCTTGCTTTTCAAAGTACTGAGGATTGACACAGAAGGTATGTCCTCTATGGCTATCTTCTGTTTCTCCCTCTCCTCCTTCTCTTCCTTCTCCTTTTCTTCTTCCTTGTTCCCTTTCCCAACTCCCTCCCTTCCTCCTCCTCTTTTCTTCCTTTCCCTCTTATTCTTCTTAGTGTTTAAGTAATGTAAATATATTCAGAATTGGATACCATTGGATTAGATAGCACATCAACTAAATTCAGTGGAATCTTACTAAAATATAATTTCTGGAAGTCGGGCAGTATCGCAGTGGGTTAAGCGCACGTGGCACAAAGCACAAGGACCAGCATAAGGATCCCAGTTCAAGTCCCCGGCTCCCCACCTGCAGGGGAGTTGCTTCACAGGTGGTGAAGCAGGTCTGCAGGTGTCTATCTTTCTCTCCCCCTCTCTGTCTTTCCCTCCTCTCTACACTTCTCTCTGTTCTATCCAGCAACAACAATTACATCATCAACAACAACAATAATAACTACAACAAGGGCAACAAAAGGGAATAAATAAATAAATATTTATAAATATATATATAATTTCCTTTTTTAAAAACAATTATCTTTATTTGATAGCAACAACTAGAAAAAGAGATGAAGAGGGAAACAGAGAGACACCTGCTGCACTCTACCACTTGTGAAGCTTTCCTTCTGCAGCTGGGGACTGGGGGCTTGAACCCTGTTCTTTACCCATTGTAACATGTATCCTCAACCAGTTGCACCACTACCTGGCCCTGAAACATAATTTCCTACTGAGGTTAAAGCAAAAGATTTCTGACAAGAGGTGAAATATGGTTTGCTTCCAATCTTACCCAGATCTCATAGCCTTTTTAGATCAAGTAGGAATTAAGTTCAATATTGAATTACCTTTATAGTTTCTCCGTGTCAATCCCTATGGCAACATCTCGAAAGAGTCAGACTAATCCTGACAGATTAGTCATGACTTAACCGTGACTAAATTCTACTGGCATGGAAAGAGGAGTGATATGTGAATATGTCTACTCTAGCATCAGTGGCCTTATTTTGTTTGAAATTTTTTCAGTAGGTTTCTATAGTTTATTATTTTTTTAATACCAGAATACTGTTTGGTTCTGGATTATGGTGTGCCTGAGATTGAACCTGGGACTTCAGAGTCTCACTTTTGCATAACCATTATGCTATCCCCACAGAACTCCAGCAAGTTTCCTGCAACATGCTTGCCAATAACAAAAGTCACGAGTCAGTTTACTTTTAAAGCTTTTCTTACAGACATAGATCTACTTTTTAAAAAAAATTTAAAAAATTGTATTTACTAAGGTTAATTGAGAAGCATTTAGACTATCAACAAAAAAACTGCAACTTTTTTATTTCAGTTAAGAGTGGTGTTGCCTTTCTTCTGCCACTTGCTTCCTAATAAGATGGTCGATACTGAGAGATTCCCTAGAAGGCCTCTATACCTATAAGGCACTTTTGATTCAGCAAAGTGCATCTATTCAGGCCCTGTGCTATAGAAATCCACAATAAACTGATACCAGGAACCTCCCTTCCTCCATGTAAATTCAGTCCCACTCACTTCTTTTCAGGTTGTCTTCTAACATGCTCTGGCCATGGCCATTGTGACCCCATCACAAAACGCTGTGTTTGTTCTCAGCTGTGGATGGAGAACCCAATACTTCATTATATCCAAGATGGGGAGAGCAACTGTGGTGAGTCATGGTGTGGTCAAGAGCTTTGAGACAACTCATTGTCTTGGTCACAGGGGAAATCTCTCATCTCTACCCCTCTGGGTGGTTCTTCTTAGGCTTATGAAGCAAGTAAATTAACATCAGACACATTAGTAGGAGAAAAGACCAAATTTTATAGCTAATGTTTGGAGAATTTATATGGCTATAAATTCCATTGTAAGTGGAACAAACCAGTAGTTTACAACGTGAGCTAAGGAATCTTTGTGGACCTGGACATGAGAAAAGATGGTCTCTCATGATGGGGAGGAGATGGGTGGCATAGTATGGTGAAACCTTGCCTCTAAATGACTGTCCTGTATTAATGTAGGTTTCTCCACTTTGACGGTGGGTGTGGTGAGTTGTGCATACATATATATGTATGTGAAAGTATACCCCTGAAATTGTATAACCGATGTAAAATCACTAATGAAATAAATAATAATACTTTAAAAACAGGGTTTCCCATAAAAATGGTTATTTCTGGAGATGTCCCTAAATCTAGATAATCTGCATTCTTCAAGTTGATGGTAACGTATTCACTCAAGGCTCATAGTATCTCTGTCAACTTATTTCTGCATACCAAGATGATACAGATGGAAAAAGCCTACTCTGCACATCTTAACAACAACAACAACAAATTTTGAACTTTTTTGGGAAGGCTGATCCTCTAACATTCTGAAAGATCAGAAACATCTATGTAGGTTTACAGCTATAAATATTCTTTTTTTAAAAAAAATTTTATTTATGAAAAGGAAACACTGACAAAACATAGGATAAGAGGGGTACAACTTCACACAATTCCCACCACCAGAAAACTCCGTATCCCATCTCCTCCCCTGATAGCTTTCCTATTCTTTATCCCTCTGGGAGTACGGACCCAAGGTCATTGTGGGATGCAGAAGGTGGAAGGTCTGGTTTCTGTAATTGCTTCCCCGCTGAACATGGGCATTGACAGGTCGATCCATATTTCCAGCCTGCCTCTCTCTTTCACTAGTAGGGTGGGGCTCTGGGGAAGCGGAGCTCCAGGACATGTTGGTGGGGTTGTCTGTCCAGGGAAGTCTGGTCAGCATTCTGCTAGCATCTGGAGCCTGGTGGTTGACAAGAGAGTTAACATACAAAACCAAACAAATTGTTGACCAATCATGAACCTTAGGGCTGGAATAGTGCAGATGAAGAGTTGGGGGGTCCTCCATTTTGTAGGTAGCTAGTAGGCATATTTTAGTTAAATTCCAAGGGGTCTGTGACTATACTAGTTTTTTGGTTTTCTTTTTTCCTTTTTCTCTTTGCCCCTGAGCCTGAAATCTGATATGCCAGTGGATCTAAGTTATTGTCTGGGGAGATGGTGTCATGGCTGGAAAAAGGACCAGAAAGCCGGATCAGGGAAGAGAGTAGCTCCCAAATATGGGAAAGGAATATAAATATTCAAATCGATGGGGTTTATAGTCAACAAATACTCAATTTTTTCCTCTCCTGGAGCCAAATGAACCAGCCAACTCACACAGTAAAGTAATGATAAGATTCTGTCCAAAGCCTTTTGGAGATAGTTTAGAATTTTCCACAAAATTCACTTTGCAGAGCAGCACATTTGATCGATCACTATTAGCACTGCTAAGGGAGTTGTTTTGAGTCATATTTTCAGGCTTTCCCTACATCGCTTTTTAACTCCATGTGGTGTTTTGGCGATGTGGACTTAATGGAATCAGATAAACAAGAACACTTTTCTAGGCTGCCTGCCAACCAGGCAACAAAGCTTGAAGCCATTACTTTAGCTAGCCAAAATGATGCCTTAAATCTTTTTGGAAGAAAAGGAAGGAGGAGGAAGCTTTATTTTAATGCCTATTTTAAAGAATAACTGTTTTGCCTTGACAATCCAGATGGACATAATTGCCTGAAAAATTAGTAGAAGCTGACCACTAGATTATGGGTCCATGCATAGTCTAAAAAAATCTAAAAATAGGCACTTGATCACCATATTAGGAGAACATATCAGATTTATTAGAACTAGATCTTGTGTTTCTGCTCCCGTGGTTCCTCTCTCTCCCTAACTTGCTGTTGTAAAGCTTTTGGTAGTCAAGGAGGTGGTGCAGTGATAAGGCTTTGGACTCTCAAGCATGAGGTCCTGAGTTCGGTCCCTGGCAGCACATGTGCCAGAGTGATGTCTAGTTCTTTCTCCCTCCTCCTTTCTTTTTCATTAATAAATAAATAAAATCTTTTTTTTTTTAAAAAAAGCTTTTGATAGTGGATTTCTGCAGGGGTGTGGAAAGAAGGAAGATTAAATAGTTTCTGAGTTGCTTTCTGGTTCTGTGAAAATTATCTCTGTGTCATAGGAAGGCATACAGATATTTTATTCTGGTATTAAATACTTTATTCTTGGAATTAAAACCAAGCCAGAGCTCCTTATTGGGGGTGGGGGTTTGAGATTCTGGAATATTTTGCTGTGCCTTAAACACATAGGTATTTAAGGGGCATCACTTATTTATTCATTAATTTTAGTGTTATCAAAATAAGTCAGCATGAAATATATATTCTATGAGTTCCCTGAGCCAGTTGGACAAAAGTAGGGTGGTTTTAGGTCATCTTAATTTATTTGTATTTTACCCTGCTTATGCTTGGCTAACCACCAGGCAAGATGTAAGAAATGTTCACTGTCAATTATCAAATAAAGTTGTTTTGTAAATGGCAAGTAACTGTGTCTACTGTGGTTTTCTTGTTTTCCAGAATGGAATATATTCTTTGTGATGGCGTTGGTTCTTATCTTCATAGTGCTTACAGGGGGGTTAACTTGGCTTTGCATCTACTGCTGCAAGAGGTTTGGCCTGTTTATTTGTTTACTTGAAATAAAGACACACCATTCAACTATTTAGGACAGCTTTAGTAGCTTTTGCATGAGTTTTAAACTGCAAAACTGTTTTACAGTCACTTTTTATGGTTTAAAAATCACTTTTTTTAGGTTTAAAAGTACTTTGTGAGTCACTCATTTTTTGCTGTACATAAATGGGGATGACCTCTGAGGGGCCTCTAAGCTGCCTCATTGTGGGATTCTCTCGGAACTCTGTGCCCAACTCTCTGTGGGGAGGTTTGTAAGGAAAGTGGTTATTCGTGTCCTTCCTTAAAAGACAGTATCAGGTTCTATTTCCTATATGTAAACAATAGAAATCTCTCCTGAGAAGACAGGATAAAAAGGACACACCACAATTAATAGTTATTTTGCAGAACCACTTACAAATTATTTTAGTCTTGTTTGTGATTACTTTCCCAAAAGTAAGACTGTTGAAAGAAATCCAAGCACAAGTACTAGTTGCTTACATCCGGTTAAATTTTTTGAGAATCATTTTGGCTGATAGACACCATACTTACGCTGGACTTGAACGTTCTGAGCATTTTGATATGTATATCAAGTAGATGGTGATGTTAGCCATCTACTGTGAAAATGTAATTAATTTGCCAATGTGGTTTTTAAAAAATATTTATTTCCTTTTGTTGCCCTTGTTGTTTTTTTATTGTTGTAGTTATTATTTTATTGTTGTAGTTGTTATTATTGTCATTGTTGTTGGATAGGACAGAGCAAAATGGAGAGAGGAGGGGAAGACAGGGGGAAAGAAAGACACCTGCAGACCTACTTCACTGCTTGTGAAGCGACTCCCCCTGCAAGTGAGGAGCTGCCAGTTCTTGCACTTCGCGCCACCACTTAGCCCCTTGTGCTACTGCCTGACTCCCGCCAATGTGTTTAATTGTTCTATGTGCTTTATCTACATTATTGTAGTTAGCTCTTTCATTAACCAGATGAGAAAAGGGCTATTCTGCTCTCATCTGACAAGTGTGAACATCAAGTATGGAAGTATCAAATAGCTTTTTCTTTTTTTCATATTTTTAAAAAATGTTGATTTCTTTGATAGAGACAGAGAAATTGAGAGAGAAGGTGAGGAAAAAGAGGTAGAGAAAAGACACTTACAGTACTGCATCAATGCTAGTGAAGCCTCCCATCTGAAGATGGGGACTTGGAACATGAACCCTGTTCCTTGCATGTGCTAAGGTACGTGTACCTTAGCAGGTGTGCCATCTCCTGGCCCCTCAAATGGTTTTTTCAAAGGGACCTAGCTACTAAGTGTTAAATTTAGTAGTTTTGTTTGTTTTCTTGCTTGTTTTGTTTTGTTTTTATCAGACAGTTGCCTTGTGTCGTGACGAGCACAGGTCATTCTCTACATTCCTTGCCATGGCTTTCATGTGTTTTCAAATTCTTCTCTGATCAAGGCTGAAGCACATGAGACCAACCCAATTGTTTCCATGCACTGCAGAATGAACGATAATAGGGTGGTTGATAATTAATTTGGAATATTTATTATAATATACGTTGTTTGCTGTTTTATGTCATCTTCATTTCTGAGTCCTTGGACATTGCAGGGTAGTACAAGTTTAGGGGGAAATGCTTATCCAAGTTTTTTTGTTTGCTTTGTTTGCTTTGTTCTGTTTTTCTCTTCTTCCCTGAGGGGAGGATTTGGTCTTAAAAGCTCTCTAAACTAACACATAGATAATGAAGATTGTTGTAAAAATTCCTGGCTTCTTCAGCTGAGACTAAGCTGAAAATTACATTTGATGACAGTGGTGTGGCCATTTTACTCCTTCCTAAGTGTGTTTCTTCAGGATGCATGACGAATGTTAGTTCCACTAGTCAGACTGGCCTTGCATTTACAGCACCTGTAGAAGATGCCAACCCTCCATACTTGGATGGCAAAACATATCCTTTCACAGCCTCCTTGTGTCTTAAATCTTGGATCCTGGTTTACTTTCTGAGAATCTGTTGGTCATTTTTTATTGTTTCTTTCAGACAAAAGAGAACTAAGATAAGGAAAAAAACAAAGTATACAATCCTGGATAACATGGATGACCAGGAGAGAGTGGAGCTAAGACCCAAATATGGTAAGATAGTTTCCTGAATGTTTTCCTGGCACCTTTACATAGTTTAGTCTTAGCTGTTTGCCTGAGGCTTGGGGGAGGGTATTCCCTAAAGACAGTAATCAGCAGTTAACTGGGAAGGAAAATTGAGGTTAAGGGGTGGGGAGTTAGCATAATGGTTATGCAAAGAGACTATCATGCCTGAGGCACCAAAAGTGATTTAATAGTAGCTTACTATATTGTAGGATTAAAGGGCATAATTTCCTATTAAATCTATTACCAAAGTTCTGGAGGGAGGGGGGAAGAGGTTGGCAAAAGGAGAGAAAGAGAGGTAGCAAAGTGTTCCTCCACCTTCCAGGTCCCACCTGTTTTGTTGTCCTTTACACCGTAGTCTTTGATGCACTTTTTTTTTTACTGTCTTAAAAATTTTACCATTTTAAAAAACTATTCCCTTTTTGTTGCCTTTTGTTTATTGTAGTCATTATTGATGTCATTGTTGTTGGATAGGACAGAGAGAAATGGAGAGAGGAGGGGAAGACAGATGGGGGAGAGAAAGATAGACACCTGCAGACCTGCTTCAGACCTGCTTGTGAAGCAACCCCCCTGCAGGTGGGGAGCCAGGGGCTCAAACCGGGATCCTTATGCCAGTCCTTGCACTTTGCGCCATGTGCGCTTAAGCCAATGCGCTACTGCCCGACTCCCATATTACCATTTTTAAATGTTAACCATCTCTATTTTAAAAAATATTTTATTTATCTTTGAGAGAGATGCAGAAAGAGAGACACCAGAGCACTGCTCAACTCTGGCTTATGTTGGTTTGGGGGATTGAACCTGGGACTTTGGAGCCTCAGCCATGAGAGTCTGTTTGCATAACCATTATGCTATCTACCCTTGCCCATTTTTTTTATTATTTTCTTTTTTGGCAGCACTGGAGACCTCATGCATGTAGTTCCCCCACTCTTGCATTCTTTTTTATTTCAGAGACAGAAGGAGAGGGAGACACTGTAGCACTGGAGTGTTCTCAGGTGCTGTGGTACTCCCATGTGGTGTCAGGGATTCAATCCCAGTCTCTTGTACAGCAGGACAAGTGCTTTACCATGTGAGCTATCCTATAGCCTCACTTAAAATCTTAAAACAATAGCTAGATTATGTCACTTGTCTACTGATAGGATAAAAGGCAAACTTTAAGCTCACTTTGTATTCATATCCTTTCCTGTGAGGCCTCAGCCTCTTTCACTACTTCCTACATGAATCATTCACTGCTGACTGTTTTCTTAAAGTATTATCTGGATATTTTCCTACACTTCCTACTCCTCTCCTGTCTTCTGGTCCCAATCCTCCACACTCTTCATACACTGTCCTTTGTGAAACATCACTGAAACAACCCCAGCTTATTAGTGTATGCTTATCTCTTCTTCCTTTGTTAAAGATTTATTTTAAAAATTCTTGCCTATTATAAACCTTCTCCCTATGAGTCTTTGTCTTATACCCTTACACAAATACTATCAATTATTTGAGAACAGGGATCATGTCTATGGCAGTGGCCAGGGAGGTGGCTCAATGGGTAAAGCAAAGGATTACATGTATGTGAGGTCCTGGCTTTAATCTCTGCACTGCTTATTGTGGAGCAGTGTTCTGGCCACTTTCTTCCTCTCTCATAAAGATAAATGTAAGTAAATCTTAAAAATAAAACTACCTGGCAAACTCATAATGGACTTCATATATGAGTACTTCCTGAGTCCCCAATGCTGAGCAAGAATTTTACCTACTGTAGTTCACTTACTTCTCACCGTAAACCTATGGAATAGATGTTTTGATATTTCCCAATTTAATGTGTGAATCTAAAAGCCCAGACAAGTTAGGCTTCTTGCCCAGGTTTGTACAACTGGTAATTTTCAGAATTTGGACTCAAGCCCAGATGTGATTCCAAAACCCTTGTTTTTTTTTTTTTTTTTTTAAAGAATTTATTTAGAAAGAACCAGCCATCACTTTGGTACATGTGCTGCTGGGGATCAAACTCAGGACCTCATGCTTGAGAGTCTGTGCCTTAGCCTCTGCATCACCTCCCTGACCACGAAAACCCTTGTTTGTATTTGCTTGGAAATTCAAACTTCCTGCTGTGCTGTATGCTTTGCACTAGAATGACACACACAGCTAAGAGTTAAAAAAAAATTATATATATATATATTTCCCTCAGATGTATCTTTGCTTCTCTCTAGGTATTAAGCACCGAAGCACCGAGCACAACTCCAGCCTGATGGTGTCTGAATCTGAGTTTGACAGTGACCAGGACACAATCTTCAGCAGAGAAAGAATGGAACAAGGGAACTCAAAGTTTTCCATGAATGGCTCCATTAGGAATGGAGCTTTCTTCAACTATTGCTCAAAAGACAGATGAATCAATTGTAAAACAGAAGGATGCCCCAAAGGAATTATTAAGCCCAGGACAAGTCAATGGGAGTTAGAAACACAGAACTATCTCTTGTTTAAGTAGCCCACTGGTGATCTTTTCACGCTGGGATGTCTATGTGTCCCCATATTTTATAAGACCTTGTTTTCTTGGGGCTTTTGAGACACAAAATAGAAACACTGATCTTTTACCTGAGATGCCTGTCAGTAGGTATAAAGACAGGGCAAGATGCTAAGTTAAATACTAAAAGGAGTTTTGTGCTTTTGTAGTTGACCCAATATTAAATAGCCTCTGCTGAAATAGATTCTCACTTGTTTCTGTCTAAAGAACTTTAGGGAAAGCTAGTGAAGTAGGGAATGAGAGAGGGCTGGTTTCTTGCAGGAGCTCTGCTTACCTTTAAGAATAGCTTTTCAGACATGGTTTCTCTGGGAGGACCCATAAACTCAGATGACCTTCTACACTGTGATGATTTATCTGAGGTCAATGTGATCTTCTCTGCTGACCACAACACCCATAAAAAGTCAAGGTTTCCTGTCTTCCCTTTTTTTTTTTGCTTTGGTTGCCAACCACTTCTGTACTCTCTAGAAAACAACTTCTAGGGTAGGGGAGATAACATAATGGATATACAAAAAGCTTACATGCCTGAGGCTGTGGAAGTCCCAGGTTTAATCCCCTGTACCACCATAATCCAGAGCATTTTAGTATTTTATACCTTTCCTTTCTCTTGGAAGCACAAACGACATTAAGACCTTTGTAGCCACAGTTTACAGTAAATATAATGAAAGCGATTATTTATCACACATTTATGGAGGATTGGGGCAGATCATGCATTTGGACTATGACAGATAGAGATTACTACTCAGCCAGTGTCTATTTTTCCAAACTCAGAAACATAATCTTAGTTAGCCTTGTATACTTCTGATACTCTGGGCCCCTCCATGTATTTTCCATGATAAATGACCTAGACAAATCACTTCGTATACTTAAAAATATTTGTATTAAAGCTTTTCTACTAAATAAGTTTATCTTAAATACATGAAAACTTTTAAACCATCCTCAGCCATAAGGCAACACCCCATAACAATAAGCTGGAGTTAAATTGGTTCCTCATTCACCCACAGTTCTAAGCCTACTGGCCAGGATGGTACCCCTGGTATTCTTTGTGGAAGATTAGAAAAAGAGATGGGACCATTACAGATACAACCAGTGCCGTGGCATAAAGTGTGGTCATACAGAGATCTGTTGCAAAGGTCCCTGTAAAATTAGGATTGCTTTGCTATGATTCATTATATTAAGGAGAAACAAGCTATTAAACAATCAAGTTTAAGTCATCTTGAGAACAGGAGTTCACACAGGAACTCTTCTTTTTTTCAAAAGGGGAAAAGAAAGCTTTTGAGCACTTTTTTTAAAAAAAAGATTTTATTTATTTATTAATGAGAAAGATAGGAGGAGAGAGAAAGAACATCACTCTGGTATATGTGGTGCCAGGGATTGAACTCAGGATCTCATGCTTGAGAGTCTAATGCTTTATTCACTGTACCACCTCTCAGACTGCTTGAGTACTTTCTGTTCTTTCTAATAATTTCTAGTTCTTTCTGTTCTTTCTAATAATTTCTAGTAGTGTTCATCCTAATGAGGCCACCTTGATTTTTTTAATTATTGTACTTTTTGGGGGGAGTGGCAGAACTAGAAAGTACAGGAGTATAATTTTATTTTAAAAGTTCTTTCTTTGCTTATGCCTGTACTCTCTATATTGTCAAAAGTTGAATTTATGTATAGTATTAAAAGGAAAAGGAGATACTTTTTATACTAATATTTATCTTCATACAGTTAAAATGCACTCTGTCTCATAATCAAGGCTTGTGCAAAACCAGAAGCTTTTGGTTTAGAGGATGATAGTTGTAGTATGAGTTTGTTAGAGTATTATGAAGAAGGAAGTAATCACTTCTTAAGTGCTATGTGTATGGACTATATGTGTTATAATATACCATTGATCTACTCATCACCCTTGAAAAGTTATTATTTTCATGTTGCAGGTAACTGTGAGGGTCCAGAGAAGTTTAAAACCTTGCCTAAGGTCACAGACAATTCATGGTGCATCTGGGGTTTGAATACAATTTGGGAGTGCAGCAAAAATCCCTGCTTCCTCTCCCGTTTGTTCCCTGACAACCTAAAGATCTAAAGATCTCCTGTCTGCAAAGATTGAAGGGCAAATTCAGGTGGGCTTTTTGGGCCTTCTGTTTCTAGCACTAAGAATTTCCTTTTGATGGTGAGGAGAGTAAAGAATCAAGGGAGAGATGACCCCTGTCTGCCTTTGGGCTCAACCCCTGGGTAATGTCTCTTGTTTTGCAAAGTGCTGCTTTTCCACTTGTCTTCTTTTTCTACCCCTAGTCTTAACAGATGACCTTTCAGGTCCTTCCACCACAGAAAGATTTGGAGTCTGTGTGAATCAGAAATAAGCACTAGGTGGTGCATATGCCTTACTATGAACACAGCCCAGGTCTGAGACCTGGGACTGCATGGGCTCTTTATGGCACTTTAGGAAGCTCTGGTGCTGTACTATCTCTGCCTCTCTGTTTCTGCCTCTCTCTCTGTCTCTCTCTCTCTCGGTGTGTGTGTGTGAAAATGTGGCCAGGAGCAGTGAAAAAGAGGCATTTACTTCAAGAACAAAGAGAAAAAAACTAAAACAAAAACCATCACACTAGTGAGCAGAAAATGGACCCTCAGTTGTATCTCTTTTCTCATTATAGTATGAAGTAGAATCACAACCTTTAGTTTCTGCCTTGGTTGCTTATATTATCAAGATTTGGAAGACCAAGTGCCCTAAGAGGTTGGGATAAGTAAATTTTGCTGGATGGCAAAAAAGGCATTTGTAAAGGTCATAGGTTCAGAACACTCTTAGTTGATGGTTTAAATTCTTTTTATTGTTAATGATTGTTTAAATTCAGTGAAGAAGGATTCAAGCTCATAACACTGAGAAGCTAAGTATGCTTGTAATAAAGAATCTGTAAGAAAAGATATCAGGCCTGTGATGTCACCCTTGTGAACAAGGAGGAAGGTGAGGAATATATTACTCGTTATGTGTGTGACTAAGCATTGACTTAAATGACTTAAACATTGACTTAAATCTTGATTTTATTTTTATCGTATTATCTTTCCCTCATATATTAATAAAGTTTCATTTCTACCATACTACTATTAAACATGTACTGATCGAAAGAAGTTATTTGCTTTCTGCACTGCCTAGTTATTGTTTGGTGGGGAGGGGATGCTTTAAAAAAAAAAAAAGGAGGGGTGGTCTGGGAGGTGGTGCAATGGATAAAGCACTTGACTCTCAAATGTGAGGTCTTGAGTTCAAGCCCTGGCAGCACATGTACCAGAATGATGTCTGGCTCTTTCTCTCTCTTCCTATCTTTCTCATTAATAAATAAATAAAATCTTTCAAAAAAAAGAGGGGAGTTATTTATTAATTAATGAGAGAGTAGGAGGAGAGAGAGAGAGAGAACCAGATGTTTCTTTGGTCATGTGCTGCCAGGAATCAAACTTGGGACCCCATGCTTGAGAGCCCAATGCTTTATCTACTGCAGGAGGATAATACTTTGTTTCCTGTAGAAGAACTTCTCTTGAGTAGAAGTCAGCGAACTGACCCACTACCTGCTTGTTTTTTATTTACTGGACAGAGAAGTCAGAAATTGAGAGGGACGGGAAATATATATATATATATATATATATAGAGAGAGAGAGAGAGAGAGGGAGGGAGAGAGAGAGAGGGAGAGAGACCTACAACATTGCTTCATCACTCATGAAGCTTTCCCCCTACAGGTGGGGAGCAGGGGCTTGAACCCAGGTCCTTGCACACTGTAGTATGTGTGCTCAACCAAGTGTACCACCACCCAGCCTCATCCTGCTTGTTTTTTATAAAATTAAATTTTATTGATTTACCATTGGTTAACAATACTGTAGAATTTCAGGAGAACAGCTATGAAGTTTATACTTCAACATGTATACACTTTACTCACCCACCACCAAAGTGCCTGCCCACCACACTATGAAATTCCCTTGTTTTCCTTTCCCTAGTCTCCTCACTCTCTTTCACTTCCCTTCCCTTTTAATTGCCTTATTTTCCTTATGTCGGTCCTTGTGCTTCATGCCACATGCACTTAACCCGCTGCACTACCACCCGACTCCCAGTTGCCTTATTTTCCGTGGCTTGTTTTGGTGTGACCTGGGAACCAAGAGTATTTCACTTTTTCAGGTGGGTAAAAAAAAAAAAGTGGGGGTGGGGCTGGGGAGCTGGTATAATTATGCAAAAAAGACTTTAATGACTGAGCCTCTTAAATCCCAGATTCAATCCACAGCACCACCATAAACCAGAGTTGAGCAGTACTCTAGTGAAAAACAATATGTATGTGTGTGTTTTATTTTTCTATTTATTATTATTTTTTAACCAAAGCACTGCACAGCTCTGGCTTATGGTGGTACAGGGGAATGAACCTGTGAATTTAGGCATGTAAGTTATTTGCATATACATTAAGCTATTTCCCCTACATGAATTCCGATTTTAATACCCATAAGTAAGGCTTGAAGAAACACATGCAAACTCACTCATTTAGTGTATTGCCCAAGGTTGCTGAAGGCTATCATAATAGAGATGAGTAGTTTGAACATAAACTATCCCAACGGAAAATACATACCATCTATTCCTTGACAGATGAAGTTTGGTGAAGCCTAAAGTAATATACCTGACTCTATCCTTCCTGTGGAAAGATAGTTTGGGTGAGAAACTTAGGCATGCTAACTGCCTGTCTTCTATGACAAGTTCTGGGCAGTGAGCTTTCTGACATTAATTGACCTTCTATTGGAGAGGCCTGCAATTAGGGAAGATGGTTAAAAGAACAAGTGTACTTAAACCATACTCCCTCACTTAGTATTTATCAACAGTCAAGCAGCTGCTGATATTATGCATTCCATCTGTGTGACTCCTCCATATCATTCTCAGCTTTGAATTTAGGAAGGATATAGTGATATTCCCTCAAACTTTACACTACTTCCCTGTTATGTGGCTGACTGGTAAGCTACTGGATTGGGTTAAAATTCTTACAACTAATATTTTGACTTAAAAATAATAAAGGGGGTGGGGGTGGGCGGTAGCGCAGTGGGTTAAGCGAACGATCGAACCCCGCTCCCCACCTACAGGGAGGTTGATTCACAGTGAAGCAGGTCTGCAGGTTTTTATCTTTCTCTCCACCTCTCTGTCTTCCCCTCCTCTCTCCTCTCTCCATTTCTCTGTCATATCCAACAACAGCAACAATAACAACAATGATGAACAACAAAGGCAACAAAAGGGAAAAAAATAACCTCAAGAAGCAGTGGTACACATATGGAACCCCAGTACACATACGGAACCCCAGAGATAACCCTGGAGGCAAAAAAAAAAAAAAAAAAGCGTCGCTTCTGCCGCCTCAGGGGAGCCAGAGCGCGATGCAATCGGGTGATGGTTGGGACACGGAGCGCCTGGACCGCGGCTACAGGTCAAGGTTGGGGGGTGGGTGCGGGGGTCATTAAGGCTCGCACCTCTCACTCGGACCAGGGCGCCTGCTCCGGCCATCATGCGCGCTCCTCCGCGGGGATCATTGTTGCTCCACAACCTTGGGGCCCTTTGAGGGGGGGGGGGGGCTGTGGACACCTAAAAAAAATAATGCCAAGGCAAAATAATAGTAATAATGTATTTAGGTATAATGGACTCTAACGTCACACAATACAGTAGTGAAATTATCACCACAACCAGGATAAAAAAATTTCAAAAGGTTTTATTTATTTATGAAGAATAATAGAAGAAAGAACCAGACATCACTCTGGTACATGTGTAGCTGGAGGTTGAACTCAGGACCTCAAACTTGAGAGTTCAGTGCTTTATCCACTGCACCATCTCCCAGACCACACAAGATAAAATATCTTTGTGATCCTTTATAGTCTCTCCCTCCCTAAAGTGCTGGGGCTGAAGGACTCACTATAAATCAACTTGTATTTGGGGGGGGATTTTTTAAAAAAAACCTTTTAATCTAATTACTATTGGATAGAGACAGAGTGAAAGTGAGAGGGTTGGGGGAGCTGGAGAGAAAGAAACAGAGAGATACCTGCAAACTTTTTCCCTGCAGATGGGGACTAAGGGTTTGAACCCAGGTCCTTGAATACTGTAATGTGTGCACTTAACCAGGTGCACCACCACTTGGCCCTAGATTTTCTTTTTTTTAATAGGTTAAGTTAAATTTTGGGTTTTGTAAATAGGTCTCACCAGCTTCTCTTTCATGCCAAATTTAATTAATACTTGTTCTCACTAATTAAAGGCATCTGCTGAAGTGCCGTCCCAGGGCCACAGAGCACCAAGCCACTGTGGCTTGGAACATTTGGGCTTTATTTTGATCTGTCTTGCACATCTGTTAGTATAATCTATCTGAAGACAGAAGAAAAGCCTAGGGGAGTGATTGATGGTATTAAGATGCAGTAGTGAACTGTCAGAAAGTGAAGTCCTCCAAGATTTGGACTCAGAACACTTGTGAGAGATCTTTCACTATGACAGTGCTTCAATGATTGTGGAGAAATATGAATTTAATTTTGAAAGGGCAGGTGGGTACAGGGCAGATTTGCCGGCTGTTTTAAGTGCCTACACAGAATTGTATGTTAGGGGACATAGCGTATTGGTTATATTGGTTATGCATTAAGACCTTCATGCCTGAGGCACCAAAGATTCTGGGTTCAAACCCCAGTACCATCTGATGTCAAAGTTTAGCAGAGCTCTGATGAAAAAAAATTGTATTTTAGAAAAATAAATGAGGGTATTCAGTAAAGTCAGTGTTTTACACAAAGCCCCCCACCTCTGACATAGCTTGACCTTAGTTATTCAGGCAGGTAAAAGGTGTCCTGATGGATTAGGCTACACTGAGCAGCACTTCCTTTCACTCCTAATCCCATTATTTTGTACCTCCCCTTCCCCCAAGAGCCAATTTAGAATTCCATCATTCATTACCATCTCTTGGCCTCCTGGTTTGTTCCTTGTCTCCTCATTCTGGTAAGTGAAAATCACTGTACATACATTATTTTTATTTTATAAGTCTATATTTATGTCATTAACTATTTTACTCTATGTAAGTGTTACTTTATGCTTCACGTGTTATTTGGTATGCTGTTTCTGGGGTCTGAGAACATACTCTTTGTTTGTTTGTTTGTTTTGTGTAAATTAAAGGTAATTGCTTCTTTAGCCCATTTTTGTTTACGGCAATTTTTACATTCAGTGCTTAAAGACTGAGGGGGCTCCTGTAAATTGACTCATATGTCCTGTAAAATGAACCATATGTCCATTTGTGGAGATTCCTCTCTGCCTCAAAGAAATGTCCTCCTTTCAAGACATTTAATTCATTAATAACTTCAATAAAGTAAGACTTGTAAAGAAGCTAGAAAGGGAACAGGTTTTAGTACAGCTAGGTCACCTAACTAAATGACTCTTACATTAATCTCTTGCCTGTAAACATTCATGTGCATGTTACAGTGCACAAGGACATTGACTCAGTTCCCTGGTGTACCTCTGCCCAGCCATACATTAAAAAAAAATCTCTTTAATATTACATATTTGTTTATTATTGGATATGGATATTGAAAGGGGAAGAGGAGGTAGAGAGGGAACGAGTGAGAGACACACCTGCAGCCATACTTCACCACTTGTGAAACTTTCCCCCTTCAGGTCCTTGACCTGGGTCCTTGTATACTGTAATGTGAGTACTTAATGATGCTCCACACTTTTTAAAAGAAGAGACGTATTTATTCATCTTGATGGTGATGAAATAATTCTGTATAGCAGGTCATCAAAGTGCCTTTTTGTTCAGCAATGATTTGTTGTAATTTTGAGAAAGAGTCTTGAATGACAACAAAATAATGTCAGTCCAGAACCTCACTCCACTGTACGTCAGTTTGTTTAATGTAGATGTAGTTTTTTTTTTCCTTTTCCTTCAGGATTATTGCTGGAGTTCTTCCGGTGCCTGCATTATGAATCCACTGCTCCTGGAGGTCATCTTTTCCATTTTTGTTGTTGCAGTTGTTGGGTAGGACAGAGAGAAGTTGAGAGAGGAGGGGAAGACAGAGAGGGAGAGAAAGATATCTGCAAACCTGCTTCACCTCCTGTGAAGTGACCCCTCTGCAGGTGGGGAGCTGGGGGCTCAAACTGGGATCCTTACTCTCGTCCTTGTGCTTCACTCCATGTGCACTTTAACCTGGTGCACTAAATCCTAGCCCCCAGTATTGAAGTTTTTAAGAACCTACCAATAATATTAAGTAAGGACTTACTATATCTTTTACTTTATTTTTTAATATATATTTTATTAGTGATTTAGTAATGATGTACAAGATTATAAGATAATAGGGGTATAATTCCACAGCAAAGTTCCGTGCTTCTAACCACCCCCTTCAATGGTAACCAGCAGTTTCCAAGAGTCAGAGATAGGGTTGAATATATTTTTTGTTTGCTTATTTTCTTTTTTCAAGCTCATGTGTTTTAATTCTCTATATTCTACTCATGAGTGAAATCACCCCATTGCTGTCCTTCACTTCCTTAACTTACTTTACTAATCATAATCACTGTCAAGGATTTACTGTATCTTGAGAGTGGTGGTCGAAACACAAACCTACCTTTTGTAGGTGAGATTGATTGTGCCTACATATACACAAGTAAAAGCTGGTAAACTCACTGCAGGGCTTGTACTAAGATTATTATACTAATGTAAATGTCCTGGTTTTGACATTCTGTTATTTACAAAAAATGTCAACTACTGGAGGAAGCTGATGTGGGGTACACTATGGTGAAGACTCCATTGCAATTTCCTGTGAATTTATAATAATTTCAAAATAAGATATTGAAAATGATCAAATAGATTAATACTTTTTTTCTTTTTCTTGGTAAGGAATCATCTCTAGGGCTTCCCCACTCTGGGCTTATTTATTATTATTATTATTATTATTATTATTAAAGAGAGAGTTGCCACAACACCAGTTTCCTTCAATATAGTAAGGGCCAGGCTCAGACCTGGGTCACATACATTAAAGCAGCACACTATGCAAGGGAACTGTTTTGTCAGCTTCAGATTCATGATTAACTCTTAAATAATAAAACCTTTTCCATTAAAGTAAGGAACACTTTTAAAAAAAAAAAAATTTTTTTAAAAATTTATTTTATTTATTTGCTTTTGTTGCCCTTGTTGTTTTATTGTTGTAGTTATTATTGTTGTTGTCCTTGGCCTGTGAAGCGACTCCCCTGCAGGTGGGGAGCCAGGGTTCGAACAGGGATCCTTATGCCGGTCCTTGTGCTTTGCGCCACCTGCGCTTAACCTGCTGCGCTACAGCTCGACTCCCGAACACTTTTTTTTTTTTAAAGCCAAGTCAGTTTCCCCAACTAGATGAGCCAGAAACTCTCTCTCTCGCTCTCTTTTTTTTTTTTTTTGAAACAAGCTTGGGCAAATGACCACCTTTTCAGTTACTGGAAGCCCAAGTGGTGAGTGTTATCAAGTGTTTTCCTAAAGATGAGTCTAGAGTTGCTGAGATCTTTGCATAAGAGTCAGAGCACACTGAGCTTTGTAGAATTTAATACCATGCCTACAAAAAAGTCCCTGCCCTCCTAAGCTACTGGAGTAGGAACATTGTCTGTGGTCAGTCTTTCTTGGTTAGCTGATTAAATAGTTAGAGGTTAATTTGCAACTACAAATTTCCCAGTCCATTTCCACTATTTTATAAATAGTGTGACCATGAACACAGTTTTTTTCACACTCTCAGACCAAGCAGGGCTTCTTCTTTTTTCCCTAGACAGCATTCCCAGATTTGCTGAATAAAAAATACACAAATTTGTTTTTCAGTTTGTTGATAAGTCAGCTAAAATAGCCTTTGCTATTGAAATTTTTCTGATAAATGAGAGTGAAGGTACAAGAGTGAAAGATGACTACATCTGCTTCTAAGCAGAGGCCTAGGCCAAAGATGGAAAAAAAAAAAAGCCACCTAAAATTGAGAGGCTTCTCTTGGCAGCAAAGTAATCTCAATTTTATTTTTAAAATAAAAAAATTAGGAAGTCGAGCAGTAGCACAGCGGGTTAAACGCAGGTGGCGCAAAGCTCAAGGATCCCGGTTCAAGCCTCCGGAAACAACAAGGACAACAAAAGGGAATAAATATTTTTTAAAAAATAATAATAAAAGATTAAATAATCGTGGATTATAACAAGTTTCAGGAGTGCATCATTTTCATTATTTTATTTATTTACAAAAAGGAAACATTGACAAAACTATAGGATATAGGGTACAACTCCACACAATTCCCACCACCAGAACTCCGTATCCCATCCCCTCCCCTGATAGCTTTCCTATTCTTTATCCCTCTGGGAGTATGGATCCAAGGTCATTGTGGGATGCAGAAGGTGGAAGGTCTGGTTTCTGTAATTGCTTCCCCGCTAAACATGGGGATTGACAGGTAGATCCATACTCCAAGCCTGCACAGAAGTGTCTCATTATGACTCAGCATCGATTTATACATTAACTTCACCAGGGCAAGTGCAGTTCTTCCTTTACCATATAAATGAGACCTTTTACCTGTTTTGAACACCCTTCTTCCCTTCTGGTAACCTCTATTTTGGTCTCATAGTTTAAAAACTTATGTTTTGTTTTCTTCAATCATTCTTTTAAAATATATTTTTTATTTATTTTATTCATTATTGGATAGAGACAGAAATTGAGAGGGGAAGGGGAGATGGAGAGGGAGAGAGATACTTGTAGCCCTACTTCACCACTTATGAAGCTTTGCCCCTGCAGGTGGGTGTCGTTTTCTACGGGTTAGGTTGTTTTCGCCGGGCTGGCTTCACGGGCAGGTAACAGACGACCAGGGACTCATAGTTGAGCTGTAGGCAGTATCTCTTTATTCATGCAGGACGCAGCACAATCTAAGACGAGCTAAGCTAAACTCAAGGTAAAGTACTCTAAAACTCACAATGCTGTCTTTATATATACTTGCCAAGTAGGGTGGAAACAGGGTGTGACATAGAGAGGGTGGAGAGAAAAGTGACAATCAGAGTGTGACAAGGAGAGGATCAGGGTGTGACAAGGAGGGGGGGTGGAGCAAAAACATATCATGAAACAGTGGGGATTGAACCAATGCCCTGGAGGGAGGTACTTGTTAACAGCGGTTATATAAATAGAATGAAGTGGTTATGTAAATAGAATAGTGTTAAGCAGGGGGATTTAAACCAAATGAAACAGAAGGGGTCTCATGCATACCAACAATTCCCCCTTTCTTTTTAACTAATGGCCATTGCGGGGTGAACAGAAATGTATATTGTACAGGCGTTTTCAAAAGAACTGGCATAAGACATGGAAAACAAAATAGGCGAACAGCAATAACCAGTGTGATGCCAAGTGGAGCTTTTCTTGCCTCAAAGGGCAAGGCCTAGCAGGCGAAAGGGCATTTCTTGCCTCTGGGAACGCTTCATGCCTCTGGGGGCATCTCTTGCCTCAAAGGGCGTTTCCTGCCTCTGTGGGCATCTCTTGCCTCTTGGGGCGCTTCATGCCTCTGTGGGCATAACCTAATAAGGAGGGGGAGTTTTCTGCCTCTGGGACAGAGCCTGCAGGCGAGGGGATATGGTCTATAAAGTCTCAAGGCAATTGGCTGAAGTTAGTCTTTGAGAAACACAGCTGTGTGTACCAGTAAGTCCGATGGAGGTGTCAGTCCAAAGTAGCTGACCACAGAAGAAAATGCCGGAGGATGAAACGCTGCACGTCTGTCTCGATGGGGAATGTTGGCCACCAGAATTCTGCTTTTCTGTAGAGAGTGAGCTTTCGAGTCTGTGAATCTGTTTCTTCAGGTCGTGCCAGGTCACATTATTGGTTTCTGGGGGCGATGTCAGAGAACAGGGGTCCAAATGGATTTCCGGGAATTCCATTTGAGTAGATGCTTTTTCATGTGAAGACTTGACAGCTGAAATTCACTTACTTGTCAAACAAAACTTGTAGCAGATTAGAAGTTTACTATCATTGATAACTCCATTATAATTGGAAGTCCTTTCTAGTATCATTTCAAGGTTGTTAAAACACTTTAAACTCAATAAAATGTGGAAAGGTAAACAGAAGAACCACGGTTAAAAGCCTTAGGCATGAGAATAATTAACATAATCATTGCACTATCTGCCCCACCCATAACTCATACAGTTTTCAGGATTAAACGTTTCAGATTCATGTCAAGATGTAAAAGAGAAATCAAAGGAGGAAAAAAACAATTTTTTGGATTGTTTCTGGATATCTCTAGAAATCATGGCTGCGTCCAGCATTTTTTTTTTTTAAGTCAATGTCAAACAAAAATTCAGTCATTCAAATCATTCTCTTATGAAACGCAACTTGAACCAGATTATCAAGATCTCACCATGTAGGATTAAGAATCCCCGGAGGGCGACCTAGTCCAAAAAGGTCCTTGAAATTCCATTTAGGGTGTTTCTGACTGTTCCTGCTGGATTGCTTCAGGCACCCATTTTTAAAAGCGTCTTCCCATTGAAGAAAGAATCCAATCAGGAGAGTAGAACTAACCACATGTCTCCATACTTGGGAACTGCCAGGGTACTTGAGAATGTTCTTCAAATTAGAGTAGTCCTTCTGCATGGGAAACATTCGAGAAGAAGTCCAGAAAGTTCTAGGGGAAATCCCCATGCATATCCCAAGGTCTACGATCACGGTCATAAAGAACCAAACTGTGGCCCGGAGCAAAATGTAGTCCTTTTCCTCAGGAAACATGGGAGAGGGAATCCAGAAAGTCCAAGGAGAAATCTCCGTGCATCTCCCAAGCTCTATGATCCCGGTCATAAGAAACCAAAGTTCCCGGTGAGGGAACCGAAGTGTGGCCCATAGTAAAATGTTCCAGAGACAGAGAAACTGTCTCATAATGAAACAGTAGAGGCTTTGGCAAACCTCTTCGTAAGTAGAAGAGAAGACCATAGTGCATAGGTAGGCAAAGTCTTCACTTATCTAGGAGTTGCGCAGGTCTGCCCCACGTTGGGCGCCATATGTCGTTTTCTACGGGTTAGGTTGTTTTCGCCGGGCTGGCTTCACGGGCAGGTAACAGACGACCAGGGACTCATAGTTGAGCTGTAGGCAGTATCTCTTTATTCATGCAGGACGCAGCACAATCTAAGACGAGCTAAGCTAAACTCAAGGTAAAGTACTCTAAAACTCACAATGCTGTCTTTATATATACTTGCCAAGTAGGGTGGAAACAGGGTGTGACATAGAGAGGGTGGAGAGAAAAGTGACTGGTGACAATCAGAGTGTGACAAGGAGAGGATCAGGGTGTGACAAGGAGGGGGGTGGAGCAAAAACATATCATGAAACAGTGGGGATTGAACCAATGCCCTGGAGGGAGGTACTTGTTAACAGCGGTTATATAAATAGAATGAAGTGGTTATGTAAATAGAATAGTGTTAAGCAGGGGGGATTTAAACCAAATGAAACAGAAGGGGTCTCATGCATACCAACAGGTGGGGACCAGGGGCTTGGACCTAGGACCTTGTGCGCTGTAATGTGTGGGCTTAACCAGGTGCCACCACCTGGCCCCTACTTTAATCACGTTATGTACTCTATATACCATGTATTTGTAGAACTATGTGGTATTGGTTTCACTAAGGCAAGAGTCTGTAGATTTATCCAGGTTGGAAATGGCAGGGCTTCATCTTTCCAACTTTTTTTTTTAAATGTTTTTATTTTTTATATTTATTTATTTTCCCTTTTGCTGCCCTTGTTTTTTATTGTTGTTGTAGTTATTATTGCTGTTGTTGTTGATGTCATTGTTGGATAGGACAGAAAGAAATGGAAGAGGAAGGGAAGAGAGAGAGGGGAAGAGAAAGATAGACACCTGCAGACCTGCTTCCGCCTGTGACGTGACTCCCCTGCAGGTGGGGAGCTGGAGGCTCAAACTGGGATCCTTACGCCAGTCCTTGCTTTGTGCCACGTGCGCTTAACCTACTGTGCTACTGCCCGACTCCCCATCTTTCCAACTCTTAATTCATTAATTTATTTAAGGATTTATTTACTTATTTGTGAGAGCAGGAAGAGAGAGAAAGCACATTAAACTTGGGACTTCATGTTTGGGATTATAATGCTGTATCCACGGTACCACCTTCTGGGTCACTCAGAAATTTTAAGTAGCTGAACAGTATTCCATTCTGTATATATGTCACATCTTTGGACACTCTGATTGTTTCCAACCCTTGGGTACTGTTGAGTAATCTGACGTGAATCTAGGAGTGCATATATCTCTTTGAATTAATGTTTTAGAATTTTGGGGACTAATACAGACATGGGATAACTAGGTCATATGGAATTGGTATTTTTTTTCTATTTCAAAATGAGAGGATCTAGAGCTGGTTCTGGTGATTGGCCTTTAGCCATACAAGAGAGAAGGGTGAAACCTTCATAAATATTTGCCCTGCTTCTAGGAAAATAGAGTAGGGCAGAGAGCTTTTCTTCTTTGTGTTCTCAATTGCTTTCAGTTCAAAATAATCTTTGCACTGAAGTGGTCTACATATTATGGGATGTCTAGTTTTAAATTCCAATGTTCTTATTTTGGGTTGATTATATATAATTCAGGAAAGTCATGAGACACTTTTGCATAGAAGAACATAGAAAAAAAAAGAAAACCATAGAAAAATGTCATGATTTTCTGGATAACTGAATATATCATTCCTATGTGTGTATGTATCTGACCTAATACTATATCTACCACAAACTCAAACCATGTTTTAGCAAAAGATAGGCAAAAAATATGACCAGGAAACACGGAAATTGAATGTTTTGTTAATATTTATTAATCACACACAACTCTGTCTACTAATAAGTTACTGACACATGTATACATTATCAAAAACTGGACAAATGAGCTAAATGCTCATGTTTCAAATGCAAAGTATATTCACATCACTATAATTATTTCCAGGTTTTATTCCACAAAATATAACATGGAAAAAAACACACAGCATAAATATTCAAGTAAGATACTCTCTTAAGTAGCTGCACATGGATAATTAGAACCCCAGGCTCTATACCTCAGAGAAGGCAATTATGTGGCACAAGTCAGTGAATAAATTAACAACATACACCTATACACATTGTGCTTCTGATCTTTATTTTCAGCAGAGTCTTTCCATATGAATAAAGGTAGATGGGCTGGGGAGATAGCATAATGGTGATGCAAGAAGACTTTTATGCCTGAGGTTCTGAGGTCCCAGGTTCTATCCCTAGCAGTACCATACACCAGAGCTAAGCAGTGTTCTGGTATAAAGAATAAACTAGAACAAAGGTAGGCTAGACAGCATCTGATATAAACTCATATTATAGTCTATTCAAAAATGATGATAACCAATGCAAATGAAAGAGAATTCCTGCAAATCTGGGGTACACAGCTGAGGAAAGAACATTGAGAAGTAGTTTTTCAAGGTCAGTAGGCTTTTGTTATCTAGGTACTTTTGGTTAGCACTCACTGAAACAATGTCACCAAAAGTACCCTTCACACAGTAGGTGTTCATAAAACAAAATAATTCCTGAAAAACATGGCTAGGTCAGTATCTCTTCATGATCCTCAGAGAGGGCAAGTTTAAAACTTATTCTGTAAAGAGCCAAAGAATAAATATTGTAGACTCCACAGGTTATACTGTGCCTATCGAAATGCTCAGCTCTACCATGAAAGTAGCCATAGACCATACAGCAATTAAATGGGACATTTGCACTACAAAAATTTACTTACAGACACTGACATCTGAATTCCATATAGTTTCAGGTACAGTAAGTAAGATTATTATTTTGATTTTCACCCACAGCTATCTGGAAATAAGAAAACTATTCCTATCTCTGCATTATATAAAAACAAGTGGCAAGACAGATAAGGTTAATGAGCTATAGTCAGCCAACCTTTGCTTTAATGATCCTTTCTATTTCATAATGGAAAATATATTTGTAGAAATCCCATCAATCACTTCGGGCACCTTATTGGCCACACCCCAAGAGAAAAAAAGTAGGCCATTGAAATGTTTGTTTCCCCCCATAATTCAGAATTTTTCTTTCTTTTTATTTTATTTTTTTTTACGGAAGAGTAATCTATCTCCTTTTTTCTTTTTCTTTTTTTTTTTTTAACCAGAGCACTGCTCATCTCCAGCTTATGGTGTGTGTGTGGGGGGGGGGGGGGAGATTGAACCTGGGACTTTGGAGCCTCAGGCACAAGAGTATCGTTGCAAAACCATTATGCTATCTACCCCCCCCCCCCAATCTATCTCCTTTTCAAAGTACTCACAAACATAAGAAAAGATCTTACAATGAATTCTGGTCCTCACTTTACATACCTGGTAAACCAAGTAAACAAAACAATATTTACCAAGGAATCACTGACTTATAAAGCTACAAAGGTATAATACTCTAAACACCCTCAAGCATGAGTATGTTGGACTTCTAAAAGTGATATTACAGGACTTGCATGGCCACACCCCAAAGCTTGTGCTGACAGGACCTGGTCAATGTTTGTCACTAGGAGTTAGATTTTCAGCTTTTATCTACTGTGGGCCTCGAAGATAGGTCTGGCATAACCCAGGCCCAGTACAAGGCTGTTCCTGGACTGGCTGCCATTTTTCTGTGCACAAGGACATCCCAGAACTCAGTCAACCATAGCTTCCCCAGACTCACAGAGGAATTCTAAGTACTGGGAGGGGGGGAGCTGAGTAATTGCAACGATTGTAAATTTCCTTCATGTTTTCTTTCAACTACTCAGATATTCATGGACTGTCAGTGGATTCTTAAGAGAGGAAAAATGTTATCTTGCCCCATTTAACCAGGAACAACCTTCACAGTCATACATCATGTAAGGTTGGGGATATGTTCTGAGAAATGTGTCACTAGGTGATTTTTTTTTTTTAATTGGATAGAGACAGAGAAATTGGGAGGGGTAGAGAAGGAAGAGAGAGAGAGAGAGAGACACCTTTAGAGCTGCTTCACCACTCATGAAGTGTTCCCCCTGCAGGGTGGGGACTAGGTGATTTTTATCACTATACTAAAATGAATATTCATAGACAAATCTAAAAGGAAGAGCTCACTGTCTACCTGGGTTATATATAGGGGTTACTGCTATATTTGTGATCCACTGGTGACTTCTTCTTCTTCTAGCGTTTGCCCTTCTTCTGTAGCCAGTCAACAGCGTCAGGTTGAAAGCTGTCAGGAGCTGCTTGTTGCTGGCTTTGAAAGTGAGTGGGATCCATGTGGATTCAGTCGGCTAGGAAGGATCACTGGTGACTAATACATCGTTAAGCAAAGCATGACAGTATCCCTTTCCTCAGTATTATAAAGGCTGATTGTTAACATGTCTAGAAAATCCTCGAATTTTCCACAGGAGAGGGCTCCTGCTTTGCAGTGTATGTGACTCAGGCTCAAGCCTCCACTTCAGTACCTGAGAGTACTACAGCATTGATGGAACTTATACTGCTATGGTATTATCTCTCTCTCTTTGTCTCTTTACCTGAATAAGTCACCCCAGAGTGATGAAGCTCTGGCAATGACAAAAATAACCTAGAGGGAGTCGGGCAGTAGTGCAGCAGGTTAAGTGCATGTGGCACGAAGTGCAAGGACCGGCCTAAGGATCCCAGTTCAATCCCCCGGCTCCCCACCTGCAGGGGAGTCGCTTCACAAACGGTGAAGCAGGTCTGTGGGTGTCTGTCTTTCTCTCCCCCTCTGTCTTCCTCTCCTCTCTCCATTTCTCTCCTACCCAACAGCAACGACAACAATAGTAACTACAACAATAAAAAACAAGGGCAACAAAAGGGAATAAATATTAAAAAAAAAAAAACTTAAAAAAAATCACCTAGAAGAGCCTTACTTTTTCAGAGTGAGAAGGAACTTTTAATCATGATCTCTAAAACATATAATGGCTACAAGGTGTCTGAAATTCAGGACCTCAGATTTCTTCTACAAGGTAGGGTGACAACTATGGAATTTTTCTCTCCTTGAGGGTAGTGCAGTAAAAGTGCCTTTGCTCTTTTGGATATAAGGTAGCAGTCCCTCAAGAAGACAGAAAAAAGCAGGCTGAGGTGGCATGTACTTGAGTGTGCCTCCCCTCCCCTTGGTTGAGCCACTGATGTACTCCTAGTAATAATGGAGTACTTACAATGTACTTATATGGAGTTCTCCTGTACTTACAATGAGTTCTCATTTTTGAAGAATAATTAATATAGTTTTTCTTAAACTCACATTCATTTTTCCTCTTGGATTCATAATATTGCATTGAGCTACATGAGGGGCAGGGGTGGGTAAGTGGCATGTCTAAAAGAACAAAGCTGGTACTTGGCAAAGGAGCCAAGCTGAACCAGTAAGCCTGTACCTTTCACTTTACCACCTGCCTGTCGAGAGCTTTGCTTTCCGCTGAGGCTCATTTCCCAAAGGAAACAAATGAAATGGAAAATAGAACAGAAGTGAGAACAATCTTTAGGACCATGAAGGCGTCAATTTAAAAAATGACAAAGAGCAAAAGAGGTGTTCCTTCATCCCTCACAGAGAAATAGGCAATTTTGTGCTATTTCAGAAGTTTTAAATTCCATCCCAACCTCTGCAGCAATGCTTCTGAATACACGGCCAGCGTCTGCAGTGCTGAATTGGTCTGGCAGCCATGAGAGCTCCATGGTGCCTGATCAGTCTGGCCATGGCCGGTGCGCCGCTATGTTCCATCGCTGGGGAGCCAGAGACAACCTGAACTGCCCCTGCAGCTACAGACAGACTATGACCCACATAGTCAACGACTGTCACCTCTCCAGATTCAAGGTCTCGAAACTTTACATCAGGCTCAACCTGACGCTGTTGACTGGCTACGGAAGAAGGGCAAACGCTAGAAGAAGTCTGTGAATCACTCCAAGGGACCTTGCCTGTGGCCTTCCTGGTCTAAGCCTCAGAGCCACATGGGACAAGGCTGTGTTAATGACAGTGCTCCAGGGGCCACCTGCCTTGTGCTGCATTTGCTTGGAGGCATTCACTATTGTTCAGGGCTCACAGGGTCTCATTCTATAAAGTAAAGGCTGGTTGTGGGGGAGTTTGCAGTCACAGGTACAGAAGCTTTCCTTGGTCCCTAGTTAGGTAAGGGGGAGGGTTAAGACTGGCATCTACTTAAGGTCAGGAGGACCCGATGAGCTTTACAAAATGTCTCAGATAACTTAGAAATTCATTTAAAATAAAGTATGGCATGTCCTCATGTTGGTAGATAAGTATCCTGCTTTATTTTTTAAAGAGCTAGTGCCGCCTACAAGCCTCCAAAACACACATACTTGATTTCTAGATACTCATCAATGCCATACTTGGAGCCCTCTCGCCCTAGGCCAGACTGCTTCACCCCACCAAAGGGGCACTCAACAGAGGAGATCAAGCCTTCATTAACACCAACCATGCCAACCTCCAGCTGCTCTGCCACTCTCCAGATCTGGGCCGGGTCTTGAGAGTAAAAATAACCTGTCATAGGAATAAAGGACTCAGTCAACATGTAGACAAATCATTGAAGACATCAGATCTAATGCTGAGGGTGCCATGGATGATCATTGGTCTAGTCACGTAAACTTAGATCCTCTCTGTTTCCACCCAGAGATCCCACCTATTTCTTCATCTCAAACCCTTTGGAAATTACTTGTCTGCTTTCTTCCGTCATCATCCCATCAGAAAAGGCAGAACATACCAATATAGCTGAACTCGGTGTTATAAAGACCCTTCTCTACATTTTTTAACTCTTGATTTATGGTATATGTCTCAGCAGCCTTAACCTCTTCCACTTGTTATAATTCTTACATCACCCACGGCTAGTGCCCACAGTGGGGCATGAGTTCAGATAATAATGGCTCCCATACTGGTGCTGAATTTCTTCCTCCCCCCCCTCCCCTTTTCCTTTCATCTTCTTAAAAATACTCTTATTTCCTCTTGGGTTTACTAAATTCCATTGAGCAATGCTCATGTAATTTTATCATAATGTAAACACCTTGACCATCTACAAACTTAAAAAAAAAAAGAAGAAGAAGAAATGGCAGCCACTTGGTGAGGCTCATCTGCATGTATTATCTTCCTTTCTACACTGACCTCACACTAATGCTCTTGTCTAGCATTTTCCCTATTTAAACTTCCAGGAGCCAGGCAACATGGGAGAAAAAAAACACCTGGAATTTCCAGGCATTATGCTTCTGGGAATATGAGGTTTCCAGAGTATGTGTGACTCTCTTCTAGAACAATCTGCACTGTCTGTACTATAGCTCTCCTCCCACCCCCAACACATACCCTCAGCTCTAACCAGGGAGCTCCCAAATGTGCTTTACTGTGGTCGGGGCAAGGGAACAGAAGCTGACACAAAATACATTAACTTTTCCTCCCGAGAAAGCAACAGAACAAATCAAGAAAACTAGGTTTCCTTCTTGAAACTTGGGCAATGTTTAGAAGATAAACTCAAGCATCAGCATGAGAAGTGACTGAGCACCACTACGTGGGGTGAGGCCTACCTGCCAGCCCAACATCGGCTGCATTAGCAATGGCCACAGCCTCCTCCTCTGTGTTGAACCTGCCAAAGTTAAGACGGGTTATCAGCACAACAACCTGTTAGGGAGAATAAAGAATCTGCCTGGGTTGAAGTCCCCAGTCCCTATCTGCAGGGGGGAAAGTTTCACAAGTGGTGAAGCAGTACTGCAGGTGTCCCTCTTAGTTTCTGTCTCTATCCAAAGAAAGAATAAGTAAAAATTAAAAAAATAATAATAATGGCACAAAATCAAAATGTAAGAAAAGGATAAGTATTCATAGCAAAATGAAGAACAACAACAAGATGGGGAGAACCAATTATAGGTAACAACTAAGTAGAAGTATCTAGGATAAAAAAAAGGGTTGTGACACTCATCACCAAAGTTCTATGTCCAATGCCCACTCGATAATAACCAAAGTCCTGTCAAATTTTAAAGTTTGTTTTTCTTTTCTTTATATATATGTATATATATATATTTGATATTTATTTATTTCCTTTTGTTGCCCTTGTTGTTTTATTGTAGTTATTACTGTTGTTAGATAGGATAGAGAGAAATGGAGAGAGGAGGGGAAGACAGAGGGGGAGAGAAAGATAGATACCTGCAGACCTGCTTTACCGCTTATAAAGTGACTCCCCTGCAGGTGGGGAGCCAGGGTTTCAAACCGGGATCCTTATGCCTTCTGGTTCTTACACTTTGCACCACCTGTGTTTAACCCACTGTGCTACTCCCCCCCCCCTTGCCTCCAGGGTTATTGCTGGGGCTCGGTGACTGCACTACAAATCCAGTGCTCCTGGTGACCTTTTTTTTTTCCCCCGCATTGATGTTGTTGCTGTTATTACAGGATAGAACAGAAAGAAATTGAGAGAGGAGGGGAAGACAGAGAGAGGGAGAAAAAGACACCTGCAGACCTCCTTCACCACTTGTGAAGTAACCCCCACTGTAGGTGGTGAGCCGGGGGCTAGAACTGGGATCTTTGTGCTGGTCCTTGAGCTCTCTACTAAAAGATTTTTTTTTTGTACCTAATTCATAACCAGGGATTGAAGTAAAGCCTCTGTTTAATAATAATAACAACAAAAAAGGTTGTGATAATGAACTTGAGAGATGAGCTGGTAGGTTTATCACTAAGCTGACAGATGGCAGAAAAGGAATGTTTAAAAGAGAACAAAGAATAGATGGAGAGATGGAGTGAACAAATAAAAGAGTTAAGATAAGTGAAGAACAAAAGTAAAAGGATATAAAACTTCTTTGAAGGCCAGAAAAGGGTAAACAAAGGGAAGAGAATATTTGGAGAAATAACAACCAAGAATTTCTCAGAACAAAACACTTAAATATTTAAAAGTATCAGACTAAAAAAAACGTCTACCATGTCATATCAGAGTCTCCACATGAAATCAAAGGATGCAAAGAAATTTAAAAAATCTCCAAAGAGAGAAAGTATAACCCTCCCAGAGAAATAAGAACCAGATGTTAGATTTTACAACAGCAAAAAGAAAAGAAAAAAAAAAAAAAAGGAGGGATAGTTTGAAAATGTTGAATCTAGAATTCTATCCAAGGAAATTATTATTTACTTATGAATGTGGCATGAAAGATCATTTCTCAGGACTTATGGGAGGATTCATTCTATTCACAAGAATGAGTTCAGCAGAAAGCAAGAATTGATAAAGATTGTGGTCTAAATAGGCAATAACACACTTCTTTAAACTGAGCTTGAATTCAATTGCCACAATACAGCTCTCTCCCTCACTAGCCCACTCCACCTCAAAAATCTCAAAGGAACTGAAGACTTTCTTTCTTTCTTTCTTTCTTTCTTTCTTTCTTTCTTTCTTTCTTTCTTTCTTTTCTTTCTTTCTTTCCTTTTCTTTTTTTCTTTGCTTTTTGTTTTTACCAGAGCACTGGTCAGCTCTGGTTTATAGTGTTGCTGGGGATTGAATCTGAGACCTTGGAGTGTCAGGCATGAGGATCTGTTTGCATAACCATAATGCTCTCTCTCTCTCCCACCCTAAGAGTTTCTTTTCCTTTTCTATTCTTTCTCCTGTCTTCCTTCCAGCTCAGTGATCTTACTTGATGACAGGTGCCAGAGGTCCAAAAGTCTCTTCCTGAGAGCAGAGCATGTCCTGGGTGACATTGCTGAGCAGGGTGGGCTCAAAGAAATTTTGTCCAAGTTGATGTCGATTCCCACCTGTCACAATGGTGGCACCTTTGGAAACTGCATCACTCACGTGTTGCTCTACCTGCCATGAAGAGGAAAAAGATGAGCCCTTGGGAAAGTTGGTTGAGGAGATTTTGGAAACAGTACAATCCTGTAGAGTGCTCAAACTTCAGAAAAGAGAACTGGATCTCTCACTTCAAAAGTTACAACGATAGGGCAGTGGGTTAAGTGCACATGGCATGAAGAGCAAGAACCGGTGTAAGGATCCTGGTTTGAGCCCTGCTCCCCACCTGCAAAGGGGTCACTTCACAGGCGGTGAAGCAGGTCTGCAGGTGTCTATCTTTCTCTCCCCTTGTCTGTCTTCCCCTCCTCTCTCAATTTCTCTGTCCTATCCAGCAACAATCACAGCAATAACAACAACAGTGATAAACAACAAGGTTAACAAAAGGGAAAAATGGCCTCCAGAACAGTGGATTAGATTAGTAGTGCAGGCACCCAGCCCCTGCAATAACCCTGGAGGCCAAAAAAAAAAAAGGGTCATAAACAGGCATGGGCAGTGGTAAACTCAGTTGAGCACACATGTTACCATGTGCAAGGACCCAGATTCATGCTCCTTGACCCCCAACTGCAGGGGAGGAAGCTTCATGAGTGGTAAAAGTGGTGCTGCAGGTATTTCTCTTTCTCCCCTTTCTCAGTTTCTCTCTGTCTCTATTTAATGAATACATAAATAAAATGAAAGGCTACAAGCAATATTATTTAGTGCCTTCCGGGTTGAAGGAACCCAGAATTTTATCCACTCTGCAAAGACACAGATAATAAGGGTATATGAAGTGCCCAGAGGCACCCTCTCCTACTCCTCTCTTTTTCCAGTAGTTTGATGTTATCTGTGGGTGGGTCTGATGTCTGGCAACTTTGCTCCTATTTCACTCCTAGGTCAGTTCCAGTGTCTTGAGTCCCATGCTGTCTCCTTTCCTGGACTTTGTTTTCACTTTGTTCCAATACAGGCATAGCTCTCTATTGTACCTTGGTTTACCATGCCCAGCAGATACTGTGGTTGTGTACAGGGCCCCCAACCAGTAAAAAGATTGCAATTTGCTGAATACTCAGGTGATGGTTAAAATTTTAGATATATATGTATACATATACATATATTTTTTTTTAATTAAGGTAAATATATTGTATTTTTAAGACATAATGCTATTGCTCATTTAGTAATCTCCAGTATAGTATGAACATAACTTGGACAGTCACTGGGAAACCAAATTCATTGTGTCTAGAACCAAGCCTCCAATGTGTGCTTGTATATTCTCCTCTAGTAGTTGTTTCAAAAAGATATGTACCCTACTACCAGATGAGCTATTCCTTGATCCTTGAAAATAATTTTCCCCCCATTTTATTTGGAGGGGAGGTTAATGTTTTACAGTATAGTTGTTGACACACAGGTACAACCTCTGCCCATGACAGGTGTGAAAAGGATTTTTTTTTTAATCAGTAGAAGGAGAGAAGTCTGACTCATCAACTAGACTGACATATTTTGAACAAAGAATCCTAAAGCTTACCTTTCCTGCCATTTCTAAATTATGAATATGTTTGTTGCAATTCTTTTAAAAAATATTTAATTTATTCCCTTTTGTTGCCTTTGTTGTTTTATTGTTGTAGTTATTATTGTTGTTGTTATGTCGTTGTTGTTGGATAGAACAGAGAGAAATGGAGAGAGGAGGGGAAGACAGAGAAGGGGAGAGAAAGATAGACACCTTCAGACCTGCTTCACTGCCTGTGAAGTGACTCCCCTGCAGGTGGAGAACTAGGGGCTCGAACTGGGATCCTTACACCGGTAGTTGCGCTTTATACCACGTGTGCTTAACACGCTGCGCTACCACCTGACTCCCTGTTTGTTGCAATTCTATCTTTTCCTGTTGGGAGACTTTCATCAGGAATTCTTCTGGAAAGAATGCTGGTTCATATCCCAGAGCAATGTTAGGGTAAGATGACTAGAGGGCTCTGAACTCTATTCCATCAAGACCCTAAGACCCAGAGAGAAAAGAGTAAAAAAAGGATGAACATTTGGAAGTAGCAATAAGTGGAGGTGTATCTTAGAAAGGAAAACAAGGCACGGCCATAGGAAAAAATGGGCAAATATATATAGAATTACAGAAACAATAGTCAATCTGTATCTGTGACCTTGGGAGAATTACCACAGTTTCCAGTAGAGGAAATGGGGACACAGAACTCTAGTGGTGTGGATGGTGTGGAATTATACCCCTGCTGTCTTATAATTTTGTAAATTAATATTAAATCACTAATAAAAGAGTTCTTTTGGAAAGACATTTTTTTCAGTCAAGGGGAGAAGCAATAGCTCAAGGTTAGCATTTCAGCTGAAACAAAAAAGAGCTCAAAAAAAAGTGTGGCCTTGATTTCCTTCCAGGTGTTCAAAGTTTAGAGAACTTGAATTCAAGAAGATCCTATTTTTTTTGGGCGGAAAAAAACAAACAAACAAACAAACAAACAAACAAACCCAACTAAATTACCACCACTAAGATTATGAGAAAAGAAGGCAGAAAAACCTCAATGACAGACCCATGAGGCCTCAGTGATAGAGACGGGCAAACCAATGATCACATTATAGCAACTGATTCACAGAAACTAGAAGAAATCTACTTTTTCTAGACTCTTCCACTATTTTCAAAATAGTCTCACTGGGCAACTTACCAGTTTTTTTTTTTTTTTTTAACCAGAGCACTGTTCAGCTCTGGTTTATGGTGGTGCAGGGGATTGAACCTGGGGCTTTGGAGACCAGTGTGCTTTTTGCTAGTCCAGCCTTTGGTACAGAAATGATGAAGTTATCTTTAGCAGAAAATAAAATGCACCTACCTTTTCTACTGCACTTTTATTAATTAATGGACCTTGGGTAGTTCTCTCCTCAAATCCATTTCCTACATGGAGGTTTGTCTTAATTGCCTCAGCAAATTTCTTCACAAAGGAATCATGTATTCCCCTTTGCACCAAGAAACGGTTTGAGCAAACACAAGTCTGGGAAGAAAATAAATAAATAAATAAATAAAACACAACTCACAGGGCGTGGCAGGTGTTATTGTCCCCACCTATAGATATGTGACTGTCGGCTTCCTCTCTGAATGTGGAAACACTTCCTTAAGGTGGTTCCTGTCCTGTGCCCAACCTGCTGTTTTCTTCCCGAGGTAGGGTTGAGTCTAGAGATAAGCACCTTGGTGAGAGCACATTCCTTTCCAATTACCTCCACAGCTACCACACCTCTGTGGTTAAATAGGCCAATTCAAATATCTCTATGTGTGCGCACAGATGCACACACATACACACTCCATAGAGCCTTGCACACATAAGACCTCATGGCATAGTGTTACTCTGGTACACACACAATTTTTTCAAATTATTTGAATAAGCTTTTGTGAAATGAATGAGTGGAGGGAATTCAACACAAAAAGCTGCAAGTTCCTGAGAGGAAGATATACTGCAGTGAAACTGAGCAGAAGCCAGAAAGAATGCAGCCTAGGACTGATACCCTTTGCCTAAAACCTTCCAGTGTGGCTCAGTCTGACATTTGGAAAATCATTATTCATGTCACCCTAAATTACTGAAAAGATTATTTATTTTCAATTCATTATTTTAAAACTCCAAACTAGAAATATAATTAATACATTTTATCTCTGTTCTTTAAAAAAAATTTTAATTCCCTTTTGTTGCCCTTGTTGTTTTACAGTTATAGTTATTCTTGTTGTCATCGTTGTTGGATAGGACAGAGAGAAATGGAGAGAGGAGGGGAAGACATAAAGGGGAGAGAAAGATAGACACCTGCAGACCTGCTTCACTGCCTGTGAAGTGACACCCCTGCAGGTGGGGAGCCGGGGGCTCGAACCGGGACCCTTATGCTGGCCCTTGCACTTTGTGCCACGTGCGCTTAACCTGCTGTGCTACCGCCTGACTCCCTTAAATTTTTTTTTTAAATAACTATTTATTTATTGGATTAACACAGAGACATCAAAAGGGATGGGGAAGATTGCAAGGGAGACAGAGAGACACCTGCAGCACTGCTTCACCATTTGTGAAGCTTTCCCCCCTGGAGGTGGGAACCTGGGTCTTTGAACACTGTAACATGTATACTTTAACAGGTGTACTACCACCTGACCCTTCATCTCTATTGTTTTTAAAAACATTTTTTGGGAGGTGTCAGAGTAACACTATGCCATGAGGTCTTAAACCCAGAACCTCACATATGCAAGGCACATGGTTCTTGTGATAAGCCTTGTTCATAGTTCCATATCTTTTTTCTTAATAATGTATTTTGTAGTAGAAACAGTATATTTTATTTTTATTTTAATGAGAGATATAAAGGGAAAGATACAGATATAGAGGTAGACAGAGAGAGAGACAGAGAGAGAGAGAGAGGGAAAGAAATAGATCAGAGCATTGCTCAGTTCTGGCATATGGTGGTGCTGGAGATTGAACCTGCAACCTCAGAGCCTCAGGCATGAGGATTTTGCAGAACCACTGTGATATCTCCCCAGTCTTAGTAGAAACAGTCTATATATTTTTTGTGTTATTTGCATTTTCACATGCTTAAAGCAGAATATCCAAAGTTGTAGCTTTACAGAATGAATGGACGGGCAGGATCCAGACAGTTCTTCTAGAGGACAAGGTGTTGGGATTCTTATAAACACACACACACACACACACACACACACACACACACACACACACACACACACACACACAAAATGTTACAAGACTCACCTGTCCAGAGTTCCTAAATTTAGATGCCATGGCCCCTGCTACGGCCTGGTCCACATTGGCACTGTCAAATACAATGAATGGAGCATGGCCTCCCAGCTCCATGGAGACCCTTTTCACTGAGTTTGCTGCATGGTGCAGCAGTATCTGCAGAAGACAAAAAGCTATGAGCACCAAAATCAACTACCTGAACTTATTTATATGCCTTTGTTTAAAATTACTTACATAGAGCAGTGAATATGGGATGATAGTTTACATCAGAAAAGGTATAGCAAAACTACAGTCATATCTGCCTGTATTTGACAAACACTGAAAGGATAACAAAAAATTTTTTAAAATATATTTTTTATTCATTGAGTAGAGACAGAGAAAGGAAAGCGGGAGATAGGGAGAGGGAGAGAGATAGAGGAAGAGAGATAGAGAGAGAAAGAGAGAGAGAGAGAGAACCACAGCCCAGCTTCACTATTCCCAAAGCTTTTCCCCTGCAAGTGGGAACCCAGGGCTCGAAGCTGGGTCCTTGAGGTTGGTAGTGTGTGTGCTCAAGCTATTGTGCCACCTCCTGGAATCCAACGAGATTTTTTTTTTTTAATTACTGATTGATTGGACAGACAGAAATCAAGAGGGAATGAGGAGATGGAGAGGGAAAGAGACAGAGACACCAGTAACACTGCTTTACCACTTAAACCTCCCCCACCCCCAAAACTCAACTCCTCTTTCTGTGCCAAGCCTCTTGTCCTAGGATAGTAGCCAGTCTATGAATCTGATTTCCTTGGGTTAACTGATCATTCATGATTTAAGTGTGTGTGTGTGTGTGTGTGTGTGTGGTGGATGGAGGGGCAAGATGTTATGTGCCACAGAACAAGGCTGCTGACCCTCTTAGGTCTAGAAGGGGTGACACCCCTAGAAGGTGGCAGACTATGTCTCTGAGGACCA
Source organism: Erinaceus europaeus (assembly GCF_950295315.1). Classification (NCBI taxonomy): domain Eukaryota; kingdom Metazoa; phylum Chordata; class Mammalia; order Eulipotyphla; family Erinaceidae; genus Erinaceus; species Erinaceus europaeus. Next base: position 38,300,895 of record NC_080165.1, read on the forward strand.
AGAACTCAAGTCACTCACAGATTCTTTGAAAAGATCAGTTCAGAGGAGATCTTTGCTATATAATGCAGTTATTCCTTTAGTAAAGGTTCCTATCATTTCCCTTTAAGCTACTTGAAATGAATCACTGTTTGAGTAAATAATTTAGATGGTAATGTTGAACCTGACAGGAACATGGTTGATATTTTCTTGTGTGTGTGTGTGTGGGGGGGGCGTTTGATTTGAAAGTGACAGTTTGCAGAGCAAAGTGAGGAAATGTAATGAGTTGCTGCCATTTGTCCAGCATCCTGCAATTTTTCTGGTTTGAATGGTGAAGGTTTTATTGCCCTTTCTCCCATGTTCCTTTCTCATTGTTTGCTTCAGAGTAATACCTGAAAGCCCCTGAGATAAAGTTTGCACAATAAGATCCACTGATCAGGGGAGTGACAGTTTGTGGATCAAAAAATTCCTGCTTCTTTGAATGTAAAACATTAATTTCCCAATAAAGAAATAAAAAAAAAATTCCTGCTTCTGTTCTGGATGCACAAGTGTCACTAGGCATGAATGTACAGATATGACAGAAGTGACTAGAGTGGGCTTTTTAAATTGCCTTTTTCCTTTTTGCTTCTAATGAAGTCTAAAAATGACCAGTTTCACAAAAACTGCCAGGTTAGATTGATAATATTTTTTGTCTGGCATGTGTTTCTCTATACAACTAGCTCTAGTTTATACATGTATGTGTAGTACACACATATATATTAACAGAAAAAAAATTATAACCAGGAGAGAAACACCAGAAATAAAATTTTTGTTTTTCTGATTTTTTTTTCTCTTTTGAACATTTAAAAGGATATTAAAGTCCACTCAGAGGCATAACTTGAGATATATGGAAAAACCTTTTGGACTTTAAAAGGAGAAAAAAATTCTGTCTGTAAATTTCTTTATACCAATACATTTTTTGTTCAGCTCTAAGATATCTATTTCAGCATCAATTATAGGTTTCTAGAACCTAAGTCATGAAGCATGCATTATAGAATTAAGGAAATACAATGGACAGCTTTCAGTCACTTCACATATGACGTACTAGGAAACTAAGCTACTCTAACTCTGCCAGTGCTGTCAAGCAAGAACTTCCTTCATGTCACAATAAGGAGCAGCACATACCACCATCTCTCCAGGGGATGATGATCTTACTCTACTCAACAGCACTATTAACTCAGTGCTGAAAACTTTCCTCCAAATGGTAATCAAGAAAAAATAGTATTTTTATACCCTTCAAAAAAGAAAACATTGGAATGACATGTGTCCCCCCATAAGACTTAAGTCACTTACCTTTCCAGTAGCTGTTGAGCCAGTAAAGGAAATTTTGGAAATGAGAGGGTCAGTGCAAAGTGCCTCCCCTACTTCCTTGGCTCTCGTTTTAGAGCAGGGAATGACATTGTACACACCTGCAGGAATCCCAGCCTGGTTAGCAAGCTAGAAAGGAGAAATGGCAAATGGTCAGACTGAAAAAAAAAAAAAGAGAGAAAAGAGAAATAAACTGGTAATTTTTAGTTGACCCTGGGGACAGAGTATGAATATATTTGGAACTGAAGTAGATAATCGTATTAAAATGATGTTAATATGCTGTTAAATGTTTGCAAAATAAAGTTTCTTAGAGCAGGAGTTTCAGTGCTACTTTTTTGTTTAAAAAAACAAGTTGAATGTCTTTCTCAATAAAATCAGAAGATGGTGGTGCACCTGGTTGAACGCACAAGTTACAGTGTGCAAGGACCTAGGTTCAAGTCCCCACTCTCCACTTGTTGGGGGAAAACTTCACAAGTGGTAAAGCAGTGCTGCAGGTGTCTCTCTCTCTCTCTCTCTCCTCCTCTAACTCCTCCCTTCTCTCAATTTCTGGCTGTCTCTGTCAAATAAATAAAGATACTTTTTTTAAAATGTTAAAAGCAAGCAAGCAAGCAAACAAACAAATAAATAAAAGAAAATCAAAGGATAGCCATGAAAAAAAGGTTGTCAGATTCATTGCAGAATCAAAAGGAACCAGTGAAAAGAAATCTTCACTACTGCACATGACGATGGGTGAGGTCTTTGCATGGGTGGTTTGCTTTCTCAGTGCAATATGAGGAGAGGGAGGTCTAGAAGGGTAGTGTGTACCCTGGTCACATTCGAGGTAGAAATAAAGCCAGCATGACCCCCCACAGCTGCTTGACTTGGGGACCCAGGCTTTGTGCCTGGTGATTCTCTTTAGGTAAGTCCCATCCTAAGTTATTTATATTTCCAAATTCCACTAACAGTAACCTTATTGAACATATATGATTGGAATTTTTTGGAAGATGATGATAGCAGTAAAGTTTTTGAATCTTCCTAAGTCACTCATAACCCCCAAGAGCAGAGCAAAACCAAAATAAAACGGCAAAATTAGACACCAAACTCAGCATCTCAGAGCCAGCATTAGCAACAAGACTGGATGTAAATGGAAGCAAGTGAAAGTTCTTTTTTTTTAAAGTTGTCATACAAATGCTTGACTAAAGCTATGATTCTGAGGTATCTACTTGTAAGACAGTTATTTTGAAAAATTGCATTTCCAATCACATGACTAGATAAAGAGCCACACAGCACCTTCCACCCAAGTTTCTTTTGTTTTCTAATTATCTCTAGTTGACTTAGATAGCTGACAAGTCGTCAACTAGTTTTCTGCCTTCCTGAAATTTAATTCCTGTATCTTGTTTATTTCTTTATTTTTAAATTCAGTGCTGGGGAATGAAGCCAGAGTTTTGTGCTTGTGTTTTTACTGAGCTGACTCCTTCATTCAATTTAGGTATTTTTAAATGTTTTATTTATTTATGCCAGAGCATTGTTCCGCTCTGGTTTGGGGGGTTGGGGTAAGAGGGGGCAGTGTACACGTGGGGACAGAACCAGGGACTTTGGAACCTCAGGCAGGAAAGTCTTTTTGCATAACAATTATCTATCTCTCCTGCCCCTTCTACTCCATTTTTTATTCATATTTTTGAGAGAGCAAAACACTTTTTGACATTAAAACACCAAACTTGGTGCTGTCCATGGTACTCCCATGGGGTACTAGAAATCAAACCAAGGGCATCACACATAGTAAGGCCATGCTTTACGCACTGAGCCACTTTCTGGGTTTTAAATCCACTAAGAAAGACTGAACCCATGAATCTCTAGGCCCTCCACTGTGGACTCTATAAGAATGAAACTCTAGGTCCATGTTCTCTTTCTCTCTAACAAAGGCCCTATAGACACAGCCTGCCTCTCCTCTCCTCTCCTTTCAGAGTTATTTATTAATTAGAAAAAGAGAGAGATTAAGAGAACCGGAGTATCACTCTGGCATATGCATTTATGGAGATCAAAATCAGGACCTCATGCTTGAGAGTCTTAAGACCTTATCCACAGCACCACTTCCCAGGTGCCCCTTATTTTTCCAAGTTCCCTAATAGTTGTTGCTCAGATGCATCTGAAATCATAGTAAGAACCACAGGTGTTGGTCTAGCCATGTTGGCTCAGGTTGGGAGCGTCTGTGGAGAGAGATCTCAGGGGCCAAGTAAGTACTCCCGGATATTTCTGGCCAATACTGTCATTATCTATTTTTTTTAAATACATCTTTTTAAAAATATTTATTTATTTTCCCTTTTTTTTGCCCTTGTTGTTTTTCCCTTTTGTTGCCCTTGTTCCCTTTTGTTGCCCTCGTTGTTTTTCATTGTTGTACTTGTTGTTACTGATGTCATCGTTGTTGGATAGGACAGAGAGAAATGGAGAGAGGAGGGGAAGACAGAGAGGAGGAGAGAAAGACAGACATCTGCAGACCTGCTTCACTGCCTGTGAAGAGACTCCCTTGCAGGTGGGGAGCCAGGGGCTCGAACTGGGATCCTTCTGCCGGTCCTTGCGCTTTGTGCTACGTGTGCTTAACCCGCCACACCACCACCCACCTACCAAAATGCATCTTTTTAAAAAAATCTTTTAAAATTTTAGTTATTTATTATTGATAGAGACAGAGAGAAATTGAAAGGGGAGGGACAGATAGAGAAGGAGAAAGACAGAGAGACACCTGCAGCCCTGCTTCACCACTTGTTAAGCTTCTACCCTGCAGGTGGAAACCAGAGGCTTGAACCTGCGTTCTTGCACACCGCCTGGCCCCAGTACAGTTACTGTCTATAGGCTGAGGACAACACAACAAAGCACTGGACAACAAGAAATTCCCACAAAATGCAAATGACATGTGGGTGAGGCCACAAAACAGTGACAAAACAAAGGGATCACTTGTGTGAGAAGACACAGAGGAAGCAGTAAGATCACTGATGAACTGATAAGAGAGAACTTTAAATAGCTCACAGATGTTCACAGAACACAAGGTGGGTGCATCTGGGAATAGCAGCCATAACTGCTCAATGAATAATAGGACAGTGCAAAGGACTCCAGTAAGGGGTGAAGCGCGAATCATGTGCACCGTGAGATGGAGGAGGAAGAGACCCCTTACAGTTGGTAGAAGGGCCATGTGGTGGCACAGCTTGTTGAGTGCACACACTGTCATGTGGAAAGACCCAGATTCAAGTTCCTGGCCCCTACTTGTAGGGGGGAAGCTTTAAGAGCAGTGAAGTAGTGCTGTAGGTGTCTTTCGCTCTTTCCCTGTCCTCTCAATTTCTGTCTTTATCTCAAATAAATAATAGATAATATATATATGTTTAATATTTTTATTAATTTTTTTATATTTATTTTCCCTTTTGTTGCCCTTGTTTTTTTATTGTTGTTGTAGTTATTATTGCTGTTGTTGATGTTATCATTGTTGGATAGGACAGAAAGAAATGGAGAGAGGAGGGGAAGAAAGAGAGGAGGAGAGAAAGATAGACACCTGCAGACCTGCTTCACCATTTGTGAAGTGACTCCCCTGCAAGTGGGGAGCTGAAGGCTCGAAATGGGATCCTTACGCTGGTCCTTGCACTTCACGCCATGTGAGCTTAACCCACTGCACTACCACCCGACTCCCAATAGATAATATTTTTTAAAAAATTTAAAAAAAGGTTTGGGTGATGGTGTACCCAGTGTACATGTCACCATGTATAAGGATCTGAGTTCAAGCCTCTGGTCTGTACCTGCAGGGGGGAAGTTTCATGAATGGTGAAGCAGTGCTTCAAGTGTCTCTCCTCCTCTCTTCCTGTCTCCATGTTCCCTCTCACTTTATCTGTTCTATCAAATGAAAGAAAAAATAAAAGGAGGAATCAGGCGGTAGCACAGCAGGTTAAGCGCAGGTGGCACAAAGCGCAAGGTCCGGCGTAAGGATCCCGGTTGAGCCTCTGGTTCCCCACCTGCAAGGGAGTTGCTTCACAAGCAGTGAAGCAGGTCTGCAGGTGTCTATCTTTCCACCCTGTCTGTCATCCCCTCTTCTCTCAATTTCTCTCTGTCCTACCCAACAACGAATGACATCAACAACAACAATAATGACCACAGTAAAGCTACAACAACGGGCAACAAAAGGGGGGGAAAATAGCCTCCAGGAGCAGTGGATTCTTGGTGCAGGCACTGAGCCCCAGCAATAACCCTGGAGGCCAAAAAAAAAAAAAAGAAAGAAAAAAGAAAAGGAAGTGGGGGGATTACACTTAGACACACACACATGATGACCAACAATGTAAATCAGACAGAAATGTTTGGAAATGAGCTGAGGGATAATCATTGCAACACAAAGTCAAATATGTCAAATACATGATACTTAAAAAAATAAGAGGCGAGCCGGTGGTATACATGATAGAGTGTACACATTACTATATGAAAGGATGTGCATTCCCAACCAGGTCCCCACTTGCAGGGGCATAGCCTCATGAGTGGTGGAGCAGTGCTGCAGGTGTCTCTCCCGCCCCTTCTCTCTCAATTTCTCTTCTTTCCCTGAAGAATCAATCAATAAATAAATCAATCAGTCAATAATAAATAAATAAATACAATCTTTGGCTGGTGATAGGATTTCATTAATTTGAAAACCAGCTGAGGGAAACAGTACAGCGGGTAGAGCAATGGACTTACATGTCTGAATTTCCAGTTCCATCCCTAGCACTGCATGCCCTGGAATGGTACTCTCTGACTTCTGTCCTTCTCTTTTAAGTGCAATATTTCTAGTTTGTAAAGATAAAATCCTTCAATTTGAAAAAAACAGGTAGCTAAAAAAAAAAACACAACAACAATCAAGTACTTCTTATATGAGCTAATCAGTAATGAAAGAAAGAAGATGAGTTGTCAGCCGTGCTCTGCTTTGTGCTCTTATGTCTCTGACTGTAATGCCTGAGTTTTCACCTAGCCACTATGATCTGACTACCTATTTAAAGAAAATAATGGAAGACAGAATTTTTTTTTTTTTTTTTTAGGATAGCCTAAACAAATCCATGGCATACTACTGTCAGGAAAATCTTTCAGCTGTTGTTCTTCTCTAAAAAGGAGAATCAGATGCCTTAAGATGAGGGCTGTCAATTAAAATAAAACCAATAAAGAAGGAGGGAAGGATGAACTCCTTCCTTGACCCTTTGGGTTGGACTTTGCAGCACAGGGAGAGCAACTCACCTCAGCAAGGGCCAGAGCAGAGAAGGGTGTGTCTTCGGCAGGTTTCACCACCACGGTGCAGCCAGCAGCCAGCGCAGCTCCCACCTTCCGGGTGATCATGGCACTGGGAAAATTCCACTGGGTGAGAAGAGTAAAGGCAGTATGTAAGATGAGGGGCTGTCCCATAGTTCAAAGGCAGGCAGGTCAGGCAGGCAATTAATAAATTCTATTGCACAACTCACTAGCAAAACTGTTCCTGACTCCCACACAGGTGAGTTCTCAGAACACCTGCCACCTGTCAACTTGGACTTGGGAGACAGATTTATAAAGACAACAAAAAAAAATTTGCAGCCTAAAACAATACATCATCTACATCAGGGCAGCAAACATTTTCCTTAAAGGGCCAAGACCATAAATGTAGCGTATGGTTTCTATTAAAATGTTAACTGCAAGCTTGTAACATGAATGTACATGTCTATGCTTCAACACAACTTTATTTGCAAATGCAGGCAGTAGGTTTAGCCTGAAGGCTGTAGTTCACTGACATTTTAAGAGAAAATATCAGCAAAAGTGATTTAGAAAGTGGCAGTCATTATTTTCTTCTCTTTCTGTTTATAGAGAGGCATCTGTAGACAGCTAGAGATCTATAATAACTGCATTTTGTTTTGACATATTATTGTAGAGTACTTCTCCAGCACCATCTTAAACGGTATAAAATTAAACTTAAGTAGTCCGGGAGGTGGCACACCTTTGGACTCTCAAGCATGAGGTCTGGAGTTTGATCCCTGGCAGCACATGTGCCAGAGTGATGTCTGGTTCTTTCTCTCTCTTCCTGTCTTTCTCATAAATAAATAAATAAATAAAAATCTTTAAAAAAGAATGTAGACCAGGTCTAAAAAATTATAATTAAAATATCAGTATAGTCCAGTGAGATTGGTATTATGATTTTTGTTTGTGGGTTTGGTGTAACTGAGTCAAAGCAGCTAAGTAACTTCCTTAGATCACAGTCAGTCAGCAGTGAACTTTTCATCAGACCTACTTAGTCCTTGTAGTAAGGGGGTGTTTATATGTAACTGATCAAAGAAGGAACAATAATCTTGAGACAAGTTGGCAGCTACTGTAGAAAAGTTGGGACACAGCAGAGAACATATAGATAAAGAAAAGCTAGTCAAGAACAGTAAGTTGGGCATTCACTTACATACTGTCGTCCTATCCAGAAAGATACAACATTGTATTTCTTAGTCTTTTACCTCTAGAACCTCACCCAGTGCCTATGTTTTGCTCTTGATGACTATAAATTAAGCATAAACTGTTGTTCAAAATTACAGATATACACACATATTGATGTTCAATGATGCACACCTGAAATCTGTATGTTTAATGCAATGTTACTTCAATAAAAATCTATTTAGGGGGTTAGGTGGTAGCGCACCTAGCTGAGCACACAAATTACCATATGCAAGGAACTGGGTTCAAGCCCCTGGTTCCCACTTACAGGGGAGGGCAGCATCATAAGCACTTAAGCAGTGCTGCATGACTCTCTGTCTCTCTCTACCTGCCCCATCCCTCTCAATTACTCTCTGTCCTGTCAAATAAACTAGAAATAAAAAGAAGGGAGTCAGGTGGTAGCACAGCGGGTTAAGTGCACATGGCACAAAGCGCAAGCACCGGCATAAGGATCCTGGTTGAGCCCCTGGCTCCCCATCTGCAGGGGCGTCACTTCACAGGCAGTGAAGCAGGTCTGCAGGTGTCTATCTTTCTCTTCCCCTCTCTGTCTGCCCCTCCTCTCTCCATTTCTCTGTCCTATCCAGCAATGACGACATCAATAACCCTGGAGGCAAAAAAAAAGTGTCATGTTAAAGTTTATTAAGAAAATGATGAATATCTTCTTTGAAAAAATATTTATTTATTCCCTTTTGTTGCCCTTTTTTCTTAATTGTTGTAGTTGTTACTGTTGTTGATGATGACGTTGTTAGATAGGACAGAGAGAAATGGAGAGAGGAGGGGAAGACAGAGAGGGGAAGAGAAAGATAGACACCTGCAGACCTGCTTCACCTTTTGTGAAGTGACTCCCCTGCAGGTGGGGAGTCAGAAGCTCAAACTGGGATCCTCATGCTGGTCCTTGCGCTTTGCGCCACGTGTGCTAAGCGCACACCACTGCCCTACCGCCTGATTCCCGATAAATATCTTTTTAATGGTCACAGGTGAGGTCAAGAAGCAGCTTTTTTTGGCAAATCAGAAAATCCTCCTGGCTCCTCCCCGATGTTTCAAACTATGAAAGCATTAGAAAACATATTCAGGTTAAGCAAGAAAGCTCACCTGGAAGGGTGCCTGCTTTCTGCCATGCCTGTGAACCAGGTTGGAGCCCAGCCCACCATACTGGAGGAAACTTGGATATTACAGTATCTGTGTCCCTCCTTCTCTCTGATTCTCTTTTTTTTTTTAATTTTTTTAAAATTTTCCCTTTTGTTGCCTTTATTGTTTTTCATTGCTGTTGTAATTATTATTGTTGTCATCATTGTTAGATAGGACAGAGAGAAATGGAGAGAGAGGAGGGGAAGACAGAGAGGTGGAGAGAAAGGTAGACACCTACAGACCTGCTTCACCAGCTGTGAAGTGATTCCTCTGCAGGTGGGCAGCCGGAGGCTCGAACTGGGATCCTTAGGCCGGTCCTTGCCCTTTTTGCCACCCGCACTTAACCCACTGCACTACCGCCTGACTCTCTTGATTCTTTCTAACTGAAAAATCACGATTAGAGCAGATAAGCCATAATGATGACATGTGTGTGTGTGTTTCCCACTAACCCCACCCATCTCATAGAGGACCAGGAAATGCGCCTCCACATCCAACAAGGAATCAGGAAACCAAGAAGAGGTAAAAAGTGTAACTAACAATATGAGTATGCCTCTTCACAAGGAAGGAAGAAAGAAAGAATTGCTTCCTGAGTCCCTGTTCAATGTCTCACTCTGGGACCTCGTCTCATCCTGATCCTGCCACTACGTACCGGGGTGATGATTGCAGCCACACCTAGGGGCTGTTTGAGGACCAGAGCTCGTCTATCTTTTGGTGGGGGATAGATAATGTCCCCATAAATACGTCGGGCTTCCTCTGAAAACCATTCCAGGAAAAGGGCAGAATAGACAATTTCTCCTTGCGCCTCCTTCAGTGGTTTTCCCTAGATTAAATCAGAAAAGGACATATTGTTAACTTCTAATAGCAAAAACATGACTATGATTCCAACTTCTTCAAGGCTGCAAGTAGGAGTAGAAAAGTTTCCAATTAGGAGCTGGGAGGTGTTGTGCGCTTGGTTGAGCACACACGCTGTAATGTGCAAGGACCCAGGTTCAAGTCCCTGGTCCCTACCTGCAGGGGAGATGCTTCACAAGTGGTGAAGCAGGGCTGCAGGTGTCTGTCTCCCCTTCTCTCTTCCTCTCTATCTCCCCCTCCCTTCTCAGCTTCTGTCTCTATCCAAAATTAATTAATCAATTAATTAATAAAAAATTCTAGTTACAAAACCCTGAGAGTGGTTGAGAAATGTCTGTCTTCAGTGTGTGTTTCAGAGAGCAGGCTTCACATGGTGAAGGAACTATAACAAAGCCAGTATTCATTAGCATTCCTACTGTGTTTACAAATTAGGAGTAGAAAACTAGAACAGCATTTTCTATATTTTCTCTTTTAAATGTTGTAACCATGGTGTAAGTAGTTTAATGCAACAGAGAGATACATTTTTTAGTTATCTTTATTTATTGGATAGAGACAGCCAGAAATCAAGAGGGAAGACGGTGGTACAGAGGGAGAGAGACAGAGAAAGACACCTGAAGCCCTGCTTCACCACTCGTAAAGCTTTCTCCCTGCAGGTGGGGACTGGGGGCTTTGAACCCAGGTCCTTGCACATTGTAATACGTGTGCTCAACCAGGAGCACCACCACCTGCCCCCCTCCAGTAGATTTTTTTTTTAGTAGATTTTTAAATGAACAAAAACAATATGAAAAAAAAATCAAACAAAACAGTGACATGGAATAAAATCTGGACTAGTGAAAAAGCAGTGCACATAGTTCCACTTAAAATCTTGCAGCATCTTAAAGAATAAGTTAGTACAAATTTTTATTTGCTTAATAAGTGCCAGGCATAATTAGAAAAAGACATAGCTGGCCTAGTAATTGACATCTACTTCGACAAGGAACTCACATTTCCTTAAGCTACAGAACAGCCCTGAATTAGTAGTTTTCCCAAGTGCTAGTCTAACAATTGCCAGAGAGTTTCTCAGGGTAGCACATTTAGAGCCTGAACTTACACTTTCAGCTGTAATTATCTTGGCAAGTTCATCTTTATTTTGCATCATCAAATCGTACCATTTCCGAAGTAATGAACTCCTTTCCTGAAAAGGGGAAAAATGAGAAAAATAGTGAAATACCAAGTCTAAAAGGACTTTAAATAATCTCCAGTTTCTTAAAACACTAGCTGTGCAGTCTCATTTTATTTTACCTTTATCTACTTATTGGATAAAGACAGCCAGAAATCGAGAAGAAAGGGGGTGATAGGGAGGAGAGAGACAGAGAGACACCTGCAGCCCTGCTTCACCACTCGCGAAGCTTTCCCTCTGCAGGTGGGGACAGGGGCTCGAACCTGGCTCCTTGCGCGCTGTACCATGTGCACTTAGCCAGGTGTGCCACCGCCTGGCCCCCGCAATCTCATTTTTGAAAGGCCAGACATGGACCTTTATCTAGTGAGTCGTAACAAAGACTCAGTGCCAAGTCGTAGCTAAAGTGCTATACTAAGTTACACATTGTAAAGGAGAGTAAATTTTGTGAAACAGCTATTAGCACTTACGATAAGTCTGAGTAACTTTAATTTCACTATACAAAGGTTATTTTTTTCTTATGAAATTGTATTTTCATAACTTCATAGTTTCCAAATAGGTGAAGCACATACAATCACACTTAAAAACATTAGTGGAAAATATTCTGTACATTTATGCCTCCAGGGTTATCAGAGGGGCTCAGTGCCAGCACTCTGAATCCACTGTTCCTGCAGGCCATCTTTTTTCCATTGTTGCTGCATACATTTAATTTTAAAGATTTATTCATTTCTATTATTTTCTATTTAATTTTTATTTATAAAATGGAAACACTGACAAGACCACAGAATAAGAGGGGTACAATTCCCTCTACCAGAACTCCGTATCCCATCCCCTCCCCTGATAGCTTTCCTATACTTTATCCCTCTGAGAGTATGGACCAAGGGTTATTATGGGGTTCAGAAGGTGGAAGGTCTGGTTTCTGTAATTGTTTCCCCTCTGAACATGGGCACTGGCAGGTCGATCCATACTCCCAGCCTGTCTCTTTCTCTAGTGGGGCAGGGCTCTGGGGAAGCGGGGCTCCAGGACACATTGGTGGGGTCGTCTGCCCAAAGAAGTCTGGTTGGCATCATGGTAGCATCTAGAACCTGGTGGCTGAAAAAAAGAGTTAACATATAAAGCCATACAAATTGTTGACTAATCGTGAACCTAAAGGCTGGAATAGTGCAGCTGAAGATTTGGGGTTTCTGTTTTAGAGAAATGCAAATAAAGTCTACATTGAGATTACCACCTCAACCCTGTGAGAATGGCATACATCAAAAAGGACAGCAGTGACAAATGGAGAGGTTGTGGGGACAGAGGAACCCTTCTGCATTGCTGGTGGGAATGTAAATTGGTCCAACCCCTGTGCAGAGCTGTCTGGAGAACTCTCACAAGGCTAGACATGGATCTTCCATATGACCCAGTAATTTCTCCCCTACGATATACCCCAAGGACTCCATAACACCCAACCAAAAAGATACGTGTACACCTATGTTCATAGCAGCACAATTCGTAATAGACAAAGGCTATTTAAAAAATATATTTTAATTTATTTATTACTGAGTAGAGACAGAGAGAAATTGAGAAGAGAGGGAGAGAGGGAAAGAGACAGAGAGACACCTGCAGCCCTGCTTCACCACTCGTGAAGTTCTCCCCCTGCAAGTGGGGACCAGGGACTTGAACCTGAGTCTTTGTGCACTGTAGTGTGAGCACTTAACCAGGTGTGCCACTGCCTAGCCCCTAAGCTATTATTTTTTAATTAAGGGAAATACACATAACATAAAATGTACTCTCTTAACTATTTTTAAGTATACATTTCAGTGGTATTAAGGACACTCACAATGCGCAGCTATCACCACCATTCACCTTTGGAACTCTTCATCTTAGAAAGTTGAAACACTAACTTTTCATCCTCCTTACTGCTCCTCATTATTTATATTCTTTTTTTTCTTTTTTTGTTGTTGCCCTTGTGTATCCTTGTTGTTATTGCTTTCGTTGTAGTTGGAAAGGACAGAGTTCTCTGGGTCATTCAGAATATTAAGTGAGGGAGATAGCATAGTAATTATGCAGAAAAGCTTAGGGCAGATGATAGATAGCATAATGGTTATGCAAACAGACTCTCATACCTGAGGCTCCAAAGTCCCAGGTTCAATCCCCCGCTCCACCATAAACCAGAGCTGAACAGTGCTCTGTAAAAAGTAAAAGGCAGATTATGCTGAAAGACTTTCATGTCTGGGGCACCGAAGAATATTATGGGGATCAGGAGATAGCTCACCAGGTAGACACTTCACCATGCCATGCAAGAGGCTCCCTTGCCACATGGGAGCACGTACACAGAAAAGCTTCATAAACAGTAGAAAAGGGGGGCCAGGTGGTGGTGCACCAGGTTAAGCACACATAGTATGAAGCACAAGGACCTGCACAAGGATCCTGGTTTAAGCCCCTTGCTCCCTAGGTACAGGGGGGAGGGTCGCTCCACAATTGGTAAAGCAGGTCTGTAGGTGTCTATCTTTCTCTCCCTCTCTATCTTCCCCTCCCCTCTCCATTTCTCTCTGTCCTACCGAAAAAAAGAAAGAAAGAAAGAAAGAAAGAAAGAAAGACTATAGGAGCAGTGGATTTGCATCCCCAGCAATAACCCTGGAGGAAAAAAAAAACAACTCAACAGTGGAACAGTGCTGCAGTATCTCTCTGTCTCTCCCCCTCAAAAAAAGGGGGCCTGCTGGGGACTGTGCAGGTGTGAAGTTCTAGTGGGTGGGGTTATGCAGAGACTCTCACATCCGAGGCTCTATGATCCCAGGTTTAATCCCCAATACCACCACAAACCAGAGTGGGACAGTGCTCCAGTAAAACAAACACACAAAAAGCCCTGGGAGTTTCCCCACTAGGGAAAGAGAGAGGCAGGCTGGGAGTATGGATTGACCTGTCAACGCCTATGTTCAGCGGGGAAGCAATTACAGAAGCCAAACCTTCCACTTTCTGCACCCCATAATGACCCTGGGTCCATACTCCCAGAGGGTTAAAGAATAGGAAAGCTATCAGGGGGAGGGGATGGGGTGCAGAGCTCTGGTGGTGGGAATTGTGTGGACTTGTACCCTTCTTATCCAATGGTTTAGTCAATGTTTCCTTTTTATAAATAAAAAATAATAATTTTTAAAAAGCCTAGGAGAAATACAAATAAACAACCTGAAATTAAAGTCTACCTCACTCAAAGTAGAGCCCATGGTCTTTTGAATGGCTTACACCCTACCCACGCATCCATAATCTTCTACCCTACAATTCTGCCCGCCTGTCAGTCCACTTTTTTTTTTTTTTTTTTTAAGAGTTAGGGAGTGGAAAAGACCATAGCACCAAAGATTCCTTCAATCTTTTGGGGGCTTCATTTGAATCTGGGTCACAGTGAGCTATTTCACTGGCCCTCTCATTCTGCTCTTAATTCCTGTTCTATAAATGTGTCAGGCATGTTCCTGACTGGATTGTTTGCCCATTCTGAATTCCCTCACCTTCTGTGGTTCTCAACTAGAGCACAAGGTGTGATGTTATGCTGAATTGTGTTCCCCTAAAATTCATATGTTGGGATCCCAACCTTCAATACCTAAAAATATATTTGGGTAGTTTTGCTTTCGTTTGTTTAACCAGAGGACTTACTGCTTCCAGTGGGCATTGAACCTGGGTGGGTGATAACTGGGCTTCTTAGGTGTGAAAGTCTTTTTGCATAATGACTTCCTAAACATAGTCTTCAAAGAGGTTGCTGAGACTGGGGTGCAAACAACTTTTTTTTTTTAATTGAGGGGTTTAATGCTTTACAGTGCATTGACATATGATTAATACATACTACCAATTTAATTAAAAGGGATTTTCAGATAGATAGTTTTGGACAATGGCAAATTCATATTCTGTAAAAACTCACAGCATGGGGCTAGGTGGTGGTCCATCTGATCTGCTCAAGCACATACATTATTACAGTGTGCAAGGACCAAGGTTCAAACCCCTGGTCCACACCTGCAGGGGAAAGCTTCACCAGCGGTGAAGCAAGGCTGCAGGTCTCTCTCCCTCTCTATCTTCCCCTCCCTTCTCAACTTCTCTCTGTCTCTATCCAATAATATATATAAGATATATAGATATATAAAGGCTATATATAGGATATATATGTATGTGTCATATATATATATATCCAATGATATATATATCACAGCAATTCAAGTCTATGATATTTGAATTCTTCATTCATGATTCTAGGCCAAGGGCACTTACTACCTGTCCTGTGGACCAACGGAATGGCCTTCTGCATAGTCAACCAGGGAGTTATTTCAGATGCTCAGAAGAGTCACTTGTGTCCCTCACCTTCCCTGACACTGTCCCCTCTTCCCAAGTCAGTCTCGACTAGTTAGTTCACTGCACACTCCACTGACTGGCTGTCATACTGAAAACATGAGGCTCAGGGATAACGACTCTGTCCCTAAACCCTGGGCACAAAGTGTTCCAAGCTTATTTGACGATCCCCTCTTATTTTGGGGCTTACAGCTTTGTCAATCCGAGAGTCAGGGGGTTGAGGAGGGGGGAGAGGCCAGGTGGGTTTCGCTTTGAGTCAACTCTCCCTGGCCCCGCAGCGCGCTTACCTTGGCAGAGACCCCCTTCCAGCTGCAGAAAGCCTCGTAGGCGGAGCGCACAGCGTTGCGAGTCTCTGTCACCCCGTAGTCCGCCACAGTGCCGAGCTCGGCGCCGCTGGCCGGGTCGTACACCGGGAAGGTGGCGGCAGCCGGGAGCCAGCGGCCGCCCACGAAGCCGTCGGTGCGCAGCAGCGCCCGGGAGAGGCCCGCCGGCCCCCCGGCGTAGCGGCGGAGCTGGGCCAGGCCGGGAGCCGGTCGCCAGCAGCCCGCGCGGGGGCGGAGACCACGGCCGGGAGGAGCAGGCGGGAGGCGCTGGGCCCCGAAGCTCCGCAGCCGAAAGCAGGTCGCCATGGCCGAGAAAGTAACAGTGGCGGCGGCAGGAAGCAGGCAAGCGAGCGCGCACACGAGCGCAGGGGTCGGGCGGCGGGAGCGAGGAGGAGGCGGGGACGCGCTGAGTGCTTGGAGGCGGCAGGTCGAAGGTTGTGGAGACGCGGAGCTGCGCTTCCCCGGGCGCCCTTCACTCTGAACTTGACTTTAAGCGCTGTCCTGAGGCTGTTTGGGAAGGATGTATCTGGAATCGGACGATTCGCGGGAAGATGCACTGGCCCTCTCGGGTGTTCGATCGTTTGTTAATGAATGTTCCTTAGCCACCCCAACAATGCGTAGCTGCTCAGTTTCTGCATCACCCCTTCATCAAGACCTTTCCCAGCCACAGGAGTCTGTTCTGGATGCATGAATACATGGGTGCCTGCACTGTCCAGAACAAGTTCAAGTTTCCTCGTTGATGCAGGATTCAGGGAAAAGGTTAATTTGTTGGAACAAAATGCGACCAGGATGCTTTCCTAGGTGTGGGTCTAGGTGTTCTCATTAATTGCCCCTGATACCTAAGAGAACTTTGGAGACAGACAGACTTGGATCCAACTCAGAATCTGCTGTGGACAAGCACTGAGGTCAGGTAGTGTGGGCAAATGATTTAATCTCAGCCCTCTCATTTGAAATGGGAGCAATACTCTCATATGTTTGTTGTGGGTAAAATATAATCCTTATATTTATATTTTAAGCATTAAATGTTCCAGAAGTTCAAAACAATGATCACAGTCATAAAGCGCTAATTCAAGGCATATTAGGTAAGATTAAAACTAGGCCATAAACTAGTGAATGGAACTATTCATTAAAGCCAAATCAACTAAAGTATAAGAATTCATTGTACAGACTATGTTCACCTTCAAATAGCATTCTTCACCCAGGCACAATTAGTTTGAACCTAAAAGTTTACTGCGAGTGAAAATCAAAATATTAGGCATATACTCCAATTTTATGAATTTAAATGACATCTAGCCCTGTATATTGATTTAAAATTATTTGTCTCAACATAATATCACCTTTTCCTTCCTACAGCTTTAGTTGAGAGTCTCTCACTAGCTCTTCTAGATTTTATTCACTTTTTCCCCTCAGGCTTCCCCCCCCAAAAAAAATCAAGAGTCTGTACTTGACAACTTTGTTTTTAGCTTATTTCAAGCTAGTCACTCTTGAGTCAGTCACATCTGGAAGAAACAGGAGACAAAGTTTAGTCTTTTGTATGTGTGCATCATGACTTCATCTATGTTACATTACTTGAAGAACTGGGGGAGAGGAAGCACTGATAGAAATGGCTGCCAGCTGAGTATCACTCTCAGAACTTGGAAGCTGATGTGTTTCCATCTACTACCTGAAGAGGGGACTTTAGTGATAACCGATTTCTTTGATCTTGGGAAAAGGCTGTTCTATTGAGGAAATTGAGGTACTGAGAGGTGAAGTAAACTGTGGTCCAAAAATCTCTTAATCCAAAATTAGTAAATGTACAATTACTTAATTAATTTTTACCAGAGCCCTGCTAAGCTCTAGTTTATGGTGGTTTGGGCAATTGAACCTGGGACTTTGGAGACTCAGGCATGAGAGTCTCTTTGCTTAACCATCATTTTCTTTCCCTGCCCAGTAAACTCACCTTTAAAGGTTTTGTTTGGAGTGGTGCCCATCCCTTTCCTAGTTAACCTCTCCATTAGGCTGAGATGGCACAACACTCAGGATTCACAATACATTTAGGGAGGGGCACATAAAGTGCTTAATTTCTTCTAGAACTGGAAGAAACAACCTTTAGGTTGAGAATTACTTGTTAGTAATACAAATGCAAATATAAAGTGAGATATTTATTTATTTATTTATAGGAAAGAAAAAATCAGATTGTAGAGCTACAAAATTCATGATCTCATCTCTCCCAGCCCCTTACTGTTTTTGTGTTCTCTGCAAATCCCCATTGTTGCATTAATAGGATGAAGTCATTCTGAACCTCAAATACAAATATAGATGCATATATATTTACATATAGAAATTTGGGATTCATATTTCTTGACTACTGAATCTGATTCCTTCTCTGGTGCTTTGTGGTTGGATTTGTTTTTATTAAAATTGCTTTGATATTCTGAGGCAGCTTTGTTTTTTTTCTTTTTTTAAATTTTTATTGTTGTAGTTATTACTACTGTTATTATTGATGTCTTCATTCTTAGATAGGACAAAGAGAAATGGAGAAAGGAAGGAAAGACAGAGAGGGAGAGAGATAGAAAGATAGACACCTGCAGACCTTCTTCACCACCGCTTGTGAAGCGACTCTCCTGCAGGTGGATGTTTTTTTCTTGTTACTCCTCTGCAACCTTCTTGCTATTAGCATTGAATGTCTACTCTTGGATGTCTCAGCCCTCAGCAAAGCCCCACCTCCCCTGTAGGCTTTGGAAGGTTGAATGAAAAGTTTTATCAGAAAGGCATAGAAATCGCAACCCATTGTGTATGTGGGGGAGTAAAGGGACCCTGGCAGGATACACTCTGTTTGGGGGTGCAGTTGGTTTCCCAGCTCCAGCAGATTGCCATATCACACTGGAATACCTATGACGGGGGTGGGAATAGCATAATGGTATGTAAAAATACTTTCATGACTAGAGTCAGTGTATTGCACCAAAGTAAAAGACTCTGGCATGGTGGTTGTGGGAGGTTCCTGAAACATGATGGCGGAGGAGGACCTACAGGGGGTTGAATTGTTATATGGAAAATTGAGAAATTTTACACATGTACAAACTACTGTATTTTACTGTCAACTATAAACCACTAATTCCCCCCCACAAAGAAAATGAATAAATAAGAAAAAAAAAAACCTTTTATGCCTAAGGTTTCCAAATCCCAGGTCTAATTCTCCACACCACCAAATGAACAAACAAACAAACGAACAAAGGCCAGACTTCTACATGAAGTTTTGTGTGTGAATTTCTTATTCTTTTAAAAAAATATTTTATTGGGAGGTTAATGATTTACAGTACAGTTGACAAGAGAATTTTGTTGACAGAGGGTGAGAGTAAGTTGACCTAGCACCTGGGGAGCTAGAGCTCACTCATTGTGAAACTCTCAAAATAATCTCTAGCACTGCATATGACACAGTGGTGTTCTCTGTTGCTTGCTTATGAAGTAAATAAATCATTTGTATAAGTTAATGTATGTTTATAAGACATTTGTTTAGTCAACAAAGTATCAATTCCTCAGTCTTAAAAGACAATTTTTAAGACAATTCCTTTGTCTTAAAAGCAGCCTGGAGCAGCTGGGTCCAGCCATAGGGGAAGAGCCTCACAATTAATTTTCTTGGGACTTTGCAGGTGACTTAGATAAGGTTGCTGAGGAAACTTGGCAGACACCTAAAGATCTCAGGTCATCCCATCTTCTTATCGTCTCTTTCTGTAAGCTCATCTGGAAAGGAAAACCATTTCTTCCTACTCTTAGGTTTCCTTTCTTGTTCTTAATGTATAATTTGAATAGTGAAAGCTTTCAGACTGGAATGATTTTCATGGGAAGCTTAACCTTTCATTAAAAAAAAAAAAATCCCCATGAATTAATTGCTCCTGGTCAGATACTTCATGACAGGTGGATTCTGAGACATTTTCTGAACTCTTATTTCTTGGTCCTAAACTTTCTGTTTCACACCGACTCCAGTCAAATCAGCATCTTTGATTGAGCTGCAGGAATCTGACTGTTCAACAGACTTCAGATAAGCCCTGGAAGAATAGTCAAAGGTAGTGAGACGAGGAGTTGTTGCTCTTGTGTAATCACATACAGTGTCAGCATCTGTTGCCAAGTGCTGCGTAGCCAGTCCCAGCTGATGGTCGTAAAAGCTTTCCCAACACTTGAAGCTTTAAGGGCGAGGAAGCAGAGCAAGCTGATGAATGTGTGGTGAGGATGCCTGTGAGATGGGTCTTCATAAGGTGATTTGATCCAATTTATTGACTGTTGATTTGGAGAGGTTAAGTTCTTTTGTTGTTTTATTTTCAAGAGAGCAAAGAATATTTGGAGACTATGTTGCTTGTAACTCCATACAAGCTCTCATTTAAAAGCAATCAAAACAAAGTCTTGGTCAGAAACTGGCAATGCACCTAATTGGAGGCATGTCAATTTCATTGACTTGTTTTTTTTGTCCCTTTTAGGTAGACAGTTTGTTTGGTGGTCTGTTGAAATTAAACAGTTGACATTCAGGGGAAATATGATTTTGAAACAAGGTTGGGCTTTCAGTGTCAGTGACCTTCTTAAAGGCAAAACTGTGGGTCTGTCTGCATATCAGGCTTTGAGCTCCTGCAGGGAGTGATGAAAGTATGTCTGCTTCCAGGTTCTGGTTTAGCCTGCTGATTGTCCTGGGCTGTCTCTGTGCTAGAGCCTCATCATGTGGCATTTCAACACACGTCGAAATAGGTAAGTACCAGTGCATTTTGGCAGGACAACGAATCAGGCAAAATGTGTTAGGAAGTTTAAAGTTGGGGCTGGGGAGAGAGCATGATGGTTACGCAAAAAGACTTTCATATCTGAGGCGCTGAGCTCCAGGTTCAATCCCCAGCACTATCGTAAACTGGAGATGAGCAGTGCATTGGTCTCTTTCTGTATCCCTCTCTCATTAAAATAAAATATTAAAAAAAGAAAGAAGTTTAAAGTCTGTCCATAAGTTGATCACAAGTTCCCCACTATACAGACCAAGCAAGTAAAAGCCATGGCTGGGGTGGCTGCTGGGGACTGGGATTATCAGGGTGAACTCTGGAGGGGCAGGGAGGGAGCAAGAGCATGGAAGCCTCTTTGATCACGGGGTTCCTGGTGGTTGCTCAGAGTAGAGAATAGTGAGGAATTGCATAAACTAAAGGTTGCCATAAAACAGAGACGCTGACAGAGTAGGAGAGGAAAAGCTGGCTGGATGGGATAGAGTAGGAATGAGGAACTTGTTTGTGCTGCTTCACACTTCCAAGTACACCTGTAAAGGGCCCCATATCATCATGGGAGTAGGGCCCTGAGTCAAGTGGTCTTAAAGATGATTGGTCCAGTGAAAGCAAATAAGCAGGGGTGTTTGTTTCCTGGCATGAGAAGTATTCAGAAAGAGGACTGAAGTTTAGCCAACTAACTGACTGTCAACAAGCTCATGGGCAAATACAGATTTATCAGTATCTGGTTCTTGAGTGAATGAGGTATATTTATACATTGAACAATATGAGACAGTATAGTATAATGAGGTGTGACTATATTACAGATTTCAGGTTCATTTCAGATATACATGGTATGCTAAATATTCCTTTAGATAAAGGCAATTTATTTACTTTATAGTTACATCACCTTTAGGAGGTACAAAGCAGAATTTAATTACAGATAATAATCTGTCAATGTAAAATATTCTTAGTGGGGCCTGGTGGTGACACACCTGGTTGAGCACACATGTTACAATGTGCAAGACCTAGGTTCAAGCCTCAGAGCCTGGTTATAAAAAAAAAAAAGTTTCAACATTTATAGGGTTGGCGAGATAGCATACTGGTTATGCCAAAGATTTTTATGCCTGAGATTCTGTAATCCCAGGTTTAGTCTTCAGCACCATTAGCTAGAGCTGAGAGACGCTGTGGTCTATTTCTGTATCTCTCTCATTAAAATAAATAAAATATTTAGAAAATTTTTTAGCATTTAATATATAGTAAACATATTAATATAACATAGCATGTAGTAAATTTACTTGTGTGAGCATAATTGAAAGGCATTCTTAATATATACTTTTTTGAGAATTTCTATGCAAAGGGAAATAAAACCCTTAGTATTTATTTACTGCTGTAGATGATTTTATAATATATTGGTTCATATTTTCACCTCTTACATAATACCTCTGTGGAAGGTCTATATTTCTGAGCTAGTCAGAAGTGACCTCATTTAATGGATTGGATTGTTAAACTACAAGTTACATATGTAGGCTGTGAAATTATCACTCTTTTTAAAGATCGTTATTTATTTTGGATAGAGACAGAAATTGAGAGGGAAGGGGGAGATGAAGACAGAGGGAGATAGACAGAATGTTAGAGACCTACAGCACTGCTGCACCACCCGTGAAGCTTTCCCCGTTAAATGTCTTTGTCACTTACCACTTATTTTCTGTGATTCTCTCAGTAAATCTGTAAGAGAGGTATTATTTACTTAAGTGTACGTAGGCAGGAACTAAGGCCTAGAGAAGTTAAATAATTTACTCAGGGTCAGAGAGTTAACTTTAAGTCATCATGCAAATATTTTGTTGTATCACAATAGTACATACTGTGTGAATAATGCCAATGGAAAATATGAGTACATAATTTTCATTTCCCACTTTCTGACAGTTATAACCATAAAAATTATTTTCCCTTAAAATGATCTGTTAAGTTTTATTTTCAGTTACAGTTGAACTTTATTGATCTGTGCATTTATTTTCCTCAGGTCACAGAGCTCTGGAATTCCTTCAGCTTCAGGGTGGGACTGTAAATTACAAAAAGGTATAAAGTTTGATTTTTTTTTTCTTCACTGAGCCCCAGTGATAACCTCCTGGTTTAGAGGGTTCCTGAAGTAATCTTCAGCGATCCTCTTTGTTATTCCTAGTTGATTAGGGAGAGCAAAATGCCCCTGGAAGTCTCCCTGATTTTTAAGTTTTATTTCTTATGCATTTCCTTCTAAAGGTCTTAACAGATATTTAGTTATCCACCTCCATAGTAGTTAATCTGTTCTATACCTTTCAACCCCCCCTTTTAAAATTTTATTTATAAAATAAAAAATATCGGGTGGGGGTAGATAGCATAATGGTTATGCAAAGAGACTTTCATGCCTGAAGCTCCAAAGTCCCAGGTTCAATCCCCCGCACCACCATAAACCAGAGCTGATCAGTGCTCTGGTTAAAAAAAATATATATATATATCAACAAGACCATAGGATAAGAGGAGTACAATTCCACACAAGTCCCACTACTTTTAACCAGATTGCTGTTCAGCTCTGGTTTATGATTGTGCTGGGGATCTTCAGTGCCTCAGGCTTGAAAATCTTTTTGCATAACGATTATGCTGTCTTCCCCACTATTCTGACTCTTTACACTATTTCTAGTTCTATAGTTGGATGATACTTTGTAACAAAAATGCTTCTTAAATACTTAAAATTTGATACAATGTATTTAATGTTTTCTCTTGATATTATCATATTTGGATCAAATTAATACCAATAAATCTTGATTATCCAGTATAGAAAGTAGGATACTAAAGTTACTGAAATCTGTTGTATCCTATACTTTCAATCATTTGCTTCAGCCTCCTTACTTGTTGATTTTTATCAGGGAAAAACGGTATTTATTACTTGACTCCCATCTTCAGTGATCCTGTTTAAAAATAGACAGGAAGGGCCAACAAAATAGCTCACTTGGATAATCTACTTTGGATATGCACGGATATTTACTTGGATAATGCTGTACTTTGCAAATGCAGACCCAGGTTCAAGCTTGACTCTCACTACACTGGAGGAAAATTTGGAGCTATGGTGTCTGTCTCCTTACCTCTCTCTTTGTCTCTGCTTTTTTTTTTTTTTTTATTTAAATCTGAGCAAGTCATTGTAGAGTGAAAAGCATTAATCTACTTGCTTTACCATGTGAACAATTAAACCTGAGTGTGTACAGACTGTTTTCTCCTAGTGGGGACTTTGGAGCCTCAGGTATGAAATCATTATGCATAAACCATTATGTTGTTTCCCCCACCCAGATTATTTAACTTTCTTTTTTGTCTAAAATATATTTTTAAAAAAATGACATAGGGTGTCTTCATCGTATCAGAAAGCACACAATGTCAATTTTTATCATCTCTGGACTCTTAACTTCTAATTTAGTTTTTTTTTTTTCATTTCTAAAATTTCCAATAGGCTTTTCTTTGTATCTGTTTCTCTACTGATAATTTTTTGGGAGGTATTGTTTGTTTTAAATGTCTTTTAATTTTTCAGCATATTTTTTTTAATGAAAGTTGCTTTAAAACACTTATCAGAAATACAGGCTGAATTCTCAATGGATTATAGTCTATGATAGTAGATTCAGGGAGTCAGGAGGAGGAAGGGAGGATTACTGTAAGAGGAATTTAGGAATGGTGGAATAAGATGATGGTTTATAGTGGAATAAGATGATGGTTTATTGGAGCTAGTAGCATACTGATACTTATATTAGGGAAATGTAGTCTTGTAACAACAAAGATTCTGCAAATCAATACATACTCAAGTGATATTAGACTTGAAAAAATAGGCTGTAAACCATTAACCACCCACCAATAAGGAAAAAAAGAAAAGAAACATGAAGAAAAAAAAAAGAATTGAAAAAATGTTTCTACTTGACAGATCTCCTTGATACTTAATGAGCTTATGAATGGCATATAAAGACTAGTTAATAGATAAAAAGGAACAACAGAATAGCATAGGAAAAAAAAACACAGATAATTCTAAAATTATGTCATCTCAATGTTATGTGTGGTGGGTGATTTTTTTTTTTTTTTATTGAAACCTGAATATTTTAAGTGTTAGGTTAAGAAACTTGACTTCTTTATGTCCCCATCCCACCACCCCCAATTTGGTATTAGGAGATGGATAGTGAGGGCCACCATAGAGTGGGGATCAGCATGAATTGCATAAACCTGTCAACAAAGAAAGAACATTTGAAAGAAAACCTATGCTTTTGCCAGGATGCTGTGCTGTTACTACAGCACTGGACTTGAAATTATAAACTTCTGAGTCTCTGATCCTTGACATTGTATGCACCAGAGTGATGCTTGGGTCTCTCTCTCTCTCTCTCTTTCTCTTCCTCTCTTTTTCATTAATAAACCTTTAAAAAAAAAGGAAAAGAAAACCTTGAGTAGGGGAAGTAACATAATGTTTACACAAACAGACTTTAATGCCTGAGACTCCGAAGTCCCAGTTTCAATCCCCATACCACCACCGTAAGTCAGAGCTGGGGTAAAAACAAAACTAAACAAAAAACAAAAACTTGTGCAATCTACTTTTATATCACTTTAAAAGGGAAAGGATTTTCAACTCTCTAAAATTAAAAAGGGCATAGTCTCACACTAAGGGACTAAAAACTGATCTTTCTATTCATCTATTCACATACATAAATTCATGCTTACATGTGTATACATATAACATGTGTCTGTATTTTCCTCATTTCACTGATTTACAGTTGGCCATTGAAAATGTTCTTCAGCCAGACCTTCAACCTTCTGTGTCCCACAATAATCTTGGGTCCATACCCCCAGAGGGTTAAAGAATAGGAAAACTATCAGGGGAGGGGAGGGGATACAGAGGTCTGATGGTGGGAATTGTGTGAAGTTGTACTCCTCTTATCCTATGGTTTTGTCACTGTTTCCTTTTTATAAATAAAAAATTTAAAAAAAGAAAAGAAAATGTTCTTCAAACTAGCAACAAGGCAGTAAAATGGCTTTAGGAAGATTCTACTCTGCTGAATAGCCAACAAAAATGAAAGGTTAAATTTAAATTGGTAATTTTTGCTACTTCCTAAGTAGCCTGCCTAGGTTTGGTAGTGAAGAATCTGAAGTTCTGTGTTGTAGTGTGTTGTCTTGCATTATGCATGCATTTTTATTATTTGTTGACCTTTTTTTCCCCCTATTCCACTACCACCACCTATTTGTTCCCCTGTGAAAATAACTAGCATCTTCGAGATCGGTTGGATCTGAATTTCCCAGACTGTTGATACTTATCCTCTAATCTTTATATTTTCCTATTTCCCAGTTGCTACTTGAACACCAGGATGCATATCAGGCTGGGACCGTGTTTCCTGATTCTTTTTACCCTAGTATCTGTGAAAGAGGTAGGGTGAAGATTTGTAGACACCGTTACTTTTACTTGAATAATAGAAAGTGACTTAATATTTAACTGCACTTTAAAGTTTTCAATGCTGTTATTCAGCAGCTTAGTTCATGTTGTCAATTTTTCCCACTCAGTCAGACTTAGCTTGCTTACGTAGAGAAATTCTGGCATGCTACGTGGTAGTGCACCTTGTTGAGTGCATGTTACTATGCTCAAGGGCTCCACACACTGATTCCACACATGACTTCATGGTGGAAGCTCCATTAGTAGTTAAACAGTGTTGCAGGTGTCTCTCTTCTTATGTATCTCCCCCTTCTCATTTTTTCTGTCTTGTCAAAGAAAAAAAACCTTTAAAATGAAATTCTGAACCTTATTCTAGGTAACTTTACTCATTCTACTGCTTTCTAGCAGACGAGAAAACATTTTAAAAAGGACTAAGTGGTCTGTTGTTTCTGTATCTTTTATGTTGTCTGTTAGCAGGTGACATTAAAAAATCCCTTACATGTTGGGTTTCAGTTTCCATGTCTGAGACACAGTAATCACTTTTAAAGTTAATTATTCATAATTTTGTCAATGTTATTTGTTTCTTTGCTTTTTTTTTCAAATTGTTTCTCTTTTTTAAAAAATCATCTTTATTTATTGGATAGAGATAGCCAGAAATTGAGAGGAAGGGGAGATAGAGACAGAGAGACACCTGCAGCACTGAGTCACCATTTGTTAAGCTTTCCCCCTCCAGGTGGGAACTGGGGGCTTGAACCCTAGTCCTTGGGCATTGTAACATGTGCATCAACCAGGTGTACCACTACCTGGCCCCTGTCAGTTATTTGAATTTAGGATTTTCCTCTTCATAGGACTTTTTGTAGCTAGCATGTCCTATTTGTTCTTGGGCATAACTTTAAGTCTTTGTCATTACATGTAACTTTGTTACATTGTATCCATAAACATGGTAATTTTGATACAGTTATACTTTCATAGTGGTACATAATCCAAGGACTATTATATTGGATAGAATGAAACTAAATGCAAGATAAGGGAGGGAAGGATTTTGTTCTTGGTAATTTAGATGTGAAACTTCTAAGGAGCTATCATGTTAAATGACATGGGGTGGTTGTGCTACTGTACAATTGGGGGTGATGATACTAGGAATTTTAATAAGATTTTGTGAAGAATATCTAGAAAAAGTAGTATTTTCAGTCTGACATAGAAGACAATGTGAATTTTTAAGGTGTATGACTATACTTAAAACTCCACTAAGACTACAGAATTGTTTTGAGATATGGGAATAAAGGTAATTTTTGTTGAATCTTTATTGGTACTAATGATGGACACTTAAAAAGGTAACTAGTGTATATTTTTATGGGTTGGTACTTAGTAGTACTTCCAAAATTGACTTTGAAATGCTGTGAATTCACTTTTCACTCTGTAAATGTAATTATTTATGATTACTTTATTAAAAGGCAGCCAGCTGTAATTTTTACAGGACTGTGTGAGCTATTCAAACGCTTTCACCTCCAAAAAGGATATTAACTTCCAAAACAACAATGTGCATAAATGTGGTAATTCGCTGCTTATTTCCATTAAATGAAACATTCTGATGACTCATATTACCATGAATTTGCTTTAACCATCTCATTTGCATAAAATAATCCATCAGCCTGGTCCCAAAAGAATCAGTCAAAGAAAAAGACCCCAAGGAATAGACATTGTTACCGAGTCTACTAAGTAGCTAAAAAGTAAACTAAAGTAGTATCATCAAATTTAGGTATGAAATTCTACATATGCAAAGTACTGTGAAGGTGATACATCTTGGAGATGATTTTTAAGTATTTGAAATATTAAAAGATCATTATCTTAAAATATCAAAATAATAAAACTACTCTCACTTTTCGACCAATTTTGCATGTATTTTGTTGCTGTTGTCGTTGTTGACATCAATAAAGGCTTTGTCAAAAATTGGGCACATCTGAGCTAGTGTTATCAGCAAACTAGACGTATGGGTTGTATGAGGCCCCATTAGGACACAGACAATGCACCCAAATTGAGTAATTGGAGAGGAGTTTGTTAAGAGAACTTTTCAAAGCTGTCGCAGGATGTAAGGAAATTTCAGGTAGGGGGCAGTAGAGGAATTGCAGACAGATTACTAGAAAGGGGCCTCTTTGTGGGGCTGAAATTTAGTCACAGTACATGGCAGCCACTGGGACCCACACACAGGGAGCCAAAGGAAAGAATACCCCAGCCTTTTTTTTATTCTCTTGTTTCCTGTTGGTTTACTCCATTGGCCAAATCTAACACACTGAAAGTTAAGAGCAAAGATGTCAATTGATGAAGTCACTTCTTCAAAGGCAGCAGGATGAAGGGAGTAAAGAGTGAATCAGGATTGACTAAGGAAAGACAGCACACTGGCTCATCCTATAAACCTTTTTGAGGACTTTAATGTAGTGATTAGCCATTGTCTCACTGGTTTTAAAAAAATACAGTGATGCCTTCAGTGTCAGTGACTGCTGGCTCTTACTGTTTTCCCATATATGAAATATTTTTTCCCCTATTACCCTCAAGTATCATTTTGTTTATATTTATTTATTTATTCTCTTTCGTGGCCCTTGATGTTTTATTGTTGTAGTTATTATTGTGGTTGTTATTGATGTAGTCTTTGTTGGACAGGACAGAGAGAAATGCAGAGAGGAGGGGAAGACAGAGGGGGAGAGAAAGACACCTGCAGACCTGCTTCACTGCCTGTGAAGCAACTCCCCTGCAGGTGGGGGGCTCGAACCGGGATCCTTATACCGGTCCTTGCGCTTTGTGCCATGTGCACTTAACCCGCTGTGCTACCACCCGACTCCTGTATCATTATCTAATACTGCTATTTTCCTACTTGCTGCAATTCTTTCTGAATTTTTATTTCTAATTAAACATGCCCTATAATGTTTCTTTAAAAAAAAAAAAAAAAACTACTGGGAGTCGGGCGGTGAAGCAGGTCTGCAGGTGTCTATCTTTCTCTCCCCCTCTCTGTCTTAGCCTCCTCTCTCCATTTCTCTCTGTCCTATCCAACAACAACAATAACTACAATAAATAAATACATAAGTATTTTTTTAATTTAACTAATTAATTTCACCAGAGCACTGCTTTTTTTTTTTTTTTTTTTCACCAGAGCTCTGGTTTTTGGTGCTACGGGGGATTGAACCTGACTTTTGGGCCGAAGTCATGAGAGTCTCTTTTGCAGAACTATTATACTATCTCCCCCGCTTATGTATTTTATGTTAATGAGAGAGATAGGAAGAACAGAGCACAGCTCAGCTCTGGCTTATGGTGGTGCTGAAGATTAAACCTGGAACTTCAGAACCTCAGGCATGAAAGATTTTTTTTTGCCTAATCATTTTACTGTCTCCCCAGCTGCCTCTTTGATAGAGACCAGGACCTAGGGGACAGGGTACATGAACACATGTATCCATAAATTAGGGAAAACTATATACCTCAAAGTAAAAGTGCTCAATCTTCTTCTAGCGTTTGCCCTTCTTCCGTAGCCAGTCAACAGCGTCAGGTTGAGCCTGATGTGAAGTGCTCAATAGTCTGCTATGATTAGACTTAGACAAAAGCTCAGCAAGCAAGACCTAAAAAAAAAAAAATACCATAAAATGTCTACTTAAATATTTACTGCTTGTGTTTTCTGTACTGTTGGAGGGGCTATTTATGATTGACATGGATTATAACTGAGCAGTATTTCAATATGCAGGTACACATCTTTACTCACTTATCCATTTGTGCAGCACTTAGGTCACTGATGAACACACACACACACACACACACACACACACACACACACACACTTAGCTTTTGCTCTCAGATACTGAAAACACTTCACATCCCAGCCTCTGCTACAGCCTTTGTGATACTAGACCTTATGAGTCCATTGAGTGCCTCTCTTTTAGCTGAATCTGCTGTTCTAGAAATGTCCTTTGAGCATTAGTGGAGAAACTAAGAGTTGAAGGGAAGGAAATGGAACTGAATGCAATGGCATGACACTTCATGGTGGTAGAAAATTTGATTGAGAATCTCCAACTGTTTAAGAGACTCCTGAGAATTGTTTTTGTTTTGTCAGGAAAATTCCATGATGTGTCTGAAAGCACTCACTGGACTCCATTTCTCAATGCAAGCATACATTATATCCGAGAGAACTATCCCCTACCTTGGGAGAAGGTAGGCACTGCTCACTGATCGTAAAAAAATTAAAATTCCAGTCCTATTTTTGCACCTGCATTTAACCCATCTGAATCCTCACCCCAAACTGTATAGACCACTTAAATTACCTCAGTTCCAAACCTAGTACTTGAATGCTTGGTACAAAGTAGGTGACTAATTACTTGAATAGCTGCCAGGCTAGCATGGTGGTGCCTCTTCCCAGGCACCTACTCTCTGGGTTGGAGAGAAGGCAACTGGAGCCAGCCTGGGCTGCTACTCACTCAGCAACACAAGGGCGATGACTCAGGAACCAAACACGTGGCGGCGAGACAATGCAGTGTCTTTTTTTTTTTTTTTCCCTCCAGGGTTACTGCTGGGCTCGGTGCCTGCACCATGAATCCACCACTCCTGGAGGCCATTTTTCCCCCTTTTGTTGCCCTTGTTGTTGTAGCCTTGTTGTGGTTATTATTATTGCCATTGTTGATGTTGTTCGTTGTTGGATAGGACAGAGAGAAATGGAGAGAGGAGGGGAAGACAGAGAGGAGGAGAGAAAGATAGACATCTGTAGACCTGCTTCACTGCCTGTGAAGAGACTCCCTTGCAGGTGGGGAGCCAGGGGCTCAAACCGGGATCCTTAAGTGGGTCCTTGTGCTTTGCGCCACATGCGCTTGACCCACTGCACAACCACCCGACCCCCAATGCAATGTCTTTATTGATCAGAGAGCCACAGCTTTTAAAAGACAGACCTGGAAGTGGCAAGTTGGAAATGGAAATGGCTAGGAAAGGGGCAGAGAAAGGCAAAATGGAGCTGGAAAGGTAGGAACTTCCTTAGCAACTGTAGGAGGGTATTAACTGGCAGGATTAATACTACCCTGGAGGGTGGGGTCTTGAGGGTAGAAAGAAGATAGATCAAAGGAATGGAATGGGTGGGGTCTTTCAGGCAAAACAATGATTACGTAGATAGGCCATAGTATCAGGAATGCAGGGTGCTTTGTGACACTCCTCACAATTGCCCGACAAATAGCATTTTAAAATTTATTTATTATTATTTTATTTTATTTTTTAAATTATTTTTGTTTTTTTATTTGTTTATTTATTATTGGATAGAGACAGAGAGAAATTGAGAAGGGAGGGAGAGAGAGAGACACACACCTGCAACCCTGCTTCACCACTTGTAAAGCTTTCCCCCCTGCAGGTGGGGACCAGGGGCTCGAACCTGAGTCCTTGTGCACTGTGATGTGAGCACTGAACAAGTTGCTCCACCACCTGCCCCCCCCAATAGCATTTTTTTTAAGTTGGGGCTAAGTTACTTGGTTACTTTTCTTCAGTAGTACTTCTCAGGCACTACAAAACATTTCAAAAGTCATTTGTTTTTGAAACTAGGAGCTGCAGTGTACCTACTACTGATTTATTTAAGTGTCAGTAATGGAAATCAATCCATATTTATTAAAACTTTTAATAGGATTGCTATAAAACAACTCAGATACACCTAACTCTAGTTTGTTTATTTGACAGGATACAGAGAAACTAGTAGCTTTCTTGTTTGGAATTACCTCCCACATGGCAGCAGATATCAGCTGGCATAGCCTGGGTATTGAACAAGGATTTCTTAGAACAATGGGAGCGGTAAGTATATATCTTTAAAGTGTGCAGGTGAAAAGAAACCACCCTATATCCCTCCAGGTTCTTCAAGTCTGGGATAATAATTAAAACAAGAGCACACCAGACTGATAAGAAAGAAGAATTTCAACAGCTTGTATACCTCTTGTATAGATGGGAGAGATCTGGGGATTCTGAGAGAACTCATGTCATGCAATCTTATGCACCAACTGAAAAGCTTTTTTTAGCACAGAGGACTTACAGCACAGAGGACTTTGGAAGAAGGAGGGTTCAATGGTGAAAGTTCTGTCTTCTCAAGAAGAGAAGAGAATATAAGGCAGTGCCAGTCCCTAGTTGGAGTCCTGAATATCTCAGAAGATCTGGCCTGGGGGGCAGGGTGGTAGCGCAGCTGGTTATGTGCCCATGGTGCAAAGCCAAAGGACTAGAATAATAATACTGGTTTGACCCCCACCTTACAAGGGGAGGGGGTCACTTTGTAAGCAGTGAAACAGGAATTCAGGTGTCTGTCTTTCTCTCCCCCTCTTTGCCTTCCCTTCCTCTCTCTATTTCTCTCTGTTCTATCCAACAACAACAATAACAACAACAACAAGGGCAACACAATGGGGGGAAAATGGCCTTCAGGAGCAGTAGATTCATAGTGAAGGCACTGAGTCCCAGAGATAACCCTGGAGGTGCAAAAAAAAAAAAAAAATCTGGCCAGATGACTGGAAGACAGTGATACACACCCATCCCCCCAAACACCAGATTCTGTTTAAGAGGGATCTATTTGGAAGCTAATCTACATTCTACACCAGACGTCCCTCCCATGAATTTAACCCTTTTTCCAAAGACATGTGGGGATGAGGTGGGGCAGAATGATAGATATTTTGCTTCCCTACTAGGTAATGACTTTAAGGATGTGATACTCAATGTCAGAAACTGATGGTAAACAAAAAAGTCAGAAGAAAGACAAACACTAGATACTCTCACTCATATGAAAGATATAAAGAGGGAGTCGGGCTGTAGCTCAGCATGTTAAGTGCAGGTGGCACAAAGCACAAGGACCGGCATAAGGATCCCAGTTCGAGCCCTGGCTCCCCACCTGCAGGGGAGTCGCTTCACAGGCGGTGAAGCAGGTCTGCAGGTGTCTATCTTTCTCTCCCCCTCTCTGTCTTCCCCTCCTCTGTCCATTTCTCTCTGTCCTATCCAACAACGATGACATCAATAATTACAACAATAAAACAACAAGGGCAACAAAAGGGAATAAATAAATAAATATAAAAGAAAATAAAATAAAAAAAGAAAGATATAAAGAAATAAAGGGAACAGAGAAAGTCAAACAAAAACAAATTCCTATTTCGACTCTGACCTTAGAACCGAGGTTATGAAGACAGCTATGTGAAAGGGACATTGGCACATTGGCAATAGTGGCAACATGTTTTTGAAGTGTGAAATTGGACCCCTAAAACACAGTTTCTAAGTTATTATTATGTCATTAAAAATAACGAAAACAAAACAAGTTAATTCTGACCCCTTTAAAGGAAAGGAAAGGAAAATGTCTGGTTACTCAGATGTCATATGAAAACAAGATTTTTTCCCCTCCAATGTAGTTTTTGTTATGTCTTCATTTTTTCCTATTCATTTTTTTTAATACTCTTCTTTCTAGTGAGTAAATTTATCTACATGGGTAGAATGAGTAATTCTCACTAAAAGTAGTGAGATGATGCAATGTTCTAGTTTAGCTGGAAGGTTTGAGTAGCTTTGTATTTTATTCAAGAGGTGTTCTTAATAAGGATAGGGATAGCTATACAAGATTCTGTTCAGTAAAAAGGGGGTGGAGTGGGGGGAAGGTGCAGAAAAAAATAGCTCCATGTGCTTTGTTTCTTCCTTTTTAACTTTCTCTCTGACAATGTCCTATCTTCACATTGAAAATTGTGATCTTACCTGGTGACTTGATTCTAGCAGTCCACTCTGGCCATTTGTTATATTATTTTGTGAAAGAATGAACTTGAAGATTTGTATTTATACTATTAGGTATAAACGTTTGCAATAGCTTTGTTACCAGACATTAAACAGGCAGCTCAGCTGCCTTTTTTTTTTTTTTTTTTGCAAATAAAGTAACATTAAATATAGCTGTGAAAACTGATTCTAACCATTATGTATCTCTTGCAATTCATTGGGTTAAACTATTGGCTCTCACTGTTTGCTAAACCACAGAATATGAGTTTGGGCTTTAATTTGTGATATACTCTAGATAATCTATTTTTTCCTTTCTTAGATTGATTTTCATGGCTCCTATTCAGATGCACATTCAGCTGGTGATTTTGGTACTGTTTATTTACATTTGTCAAATTTTCTTTTGCAGTAGTTATGCTTCACTTTAATGAAAGTCACTATTGTAATTTAGGATTGTTGCTATATTATCTTGCTGGTAGCATATAATACTGCAGTTTGTTTCCAATATAGGTATACCTCATTTTATCGCTTTTCAGCCTTTAGGCTAAGATCAAATGTAGGTATACCTCATTTTAACATACAGATATGCTTCTGAAAAGCTGTGTGTATGCATTTTTTAAAAATTTCTCTTTATGGGGCCAGGTGGTGGTGCACCTGGTTAAGTGCACACATTCCAGTGTGCAAGGACCCAGCTTCAAGTCCCATATCCCCACCTGCAAGGGGAAAGCTTCATGAGTGGTGAAGCAGGGCTGCAGATGTCTCTCTGCCTCTTTCTCTCTATAGCTCCCCTCTCAATTTCTGTGTCTATCCAATAATAAATAAACATATAAAAATTTCATTTTACCATTAACTATGTCACAATTCTATATAAGGTTAAAACTTTTTAGTCTTAAATTGGTGGCTTCACTATTTTCTGTAGTAAATTATCTTTAAAGACACTGACTAGATGGGGAGAGATTTTTTTTTTTTTTCCTTCTCCAGGGTTATTGCTGGGCTCGGTGCCTGCACCATGAATCCACCGCTCCTGGAGGCCATTTTTCCCCCCTTTTGTTGCCCTTGTTGTAGCTTCGTTGTGGTTATTATTATTGCCCTTGTTGACACAATTCGTTGTTGGATAGGACAGAGGGAAATGGAGAGAGGAGGGGAAGACAGAGAAGGGGGGAGAGAAAGATAGACACCTGCTTCACCGCCTGTGAAGCGACTCCCCTGCAGGTGGGGAGCCGGGGGCTCGAACCGGGATCCTTACGCCGGTCCCTGCGCTTTGCACCACATGCGCTTAACCCACTGCGCCACCGCCCGACCCCCGAGGGGAGGTATTTTTAAGAACACTTATGGTTGGTGGGGGCAGATAGCATATTAATTATGCAAAGAGACTCTCATGCCTGAGGCTCCAAAGTCCCAGGTTCAGTCCCCTGCACCACCATAAACCAGAGCTAAGAGACCTGTTATAAAAAATTATAATAATAATAGAGAACCCTTCTGGTCCATTTTCCATTAAAGTGAAAACTAACATTTGTTAGAAGTTTTTGATTGGGAAATTCTTTTTTTAATTCAGATTTTAAGATCTTTCAGATCACCTCTTTTTAAAGAAAAAGATACTTCTGGGAGTTGGGCAGTAGCGCATCAGGTTAAGCACACCTGGCGCGAAGTGCAAGGACCAGTGCAAGGACCAGTTTGAGCCCCTGGCTCCCCACCTGCAGCGAAGTCACTTCACAGGCAGTGACGCAGGTCTGCAGGTGTCTATCTTTCTCTCCCCCCTCTGTCTTCCCCTCCTCTCTCCATTTCTCTCTGTCCTATCCAACAACAGCGACATCAGTAACAACAACAACTACAGCAACAATAAAAAGACAACAAGGGCAACAAAAGGGAAAATAAATAAAATTAAGAAAAGATACTTCTATCTAAAACAATTAACAAAAGTGCACAATATGAAGAATTTGGTCTAGATTGTGTAGATTTGTCTTGAAAGAAGCATGCTATGCTATCATTAATTCATGAAATGTAATTATTTTCCTCATACCATAGGAGGAGATGTGTTGAGCCAATCTGAATTCAATTTTAATTACCTTGCACGGCACTGGTAAGGGCAATTTACATTTAAATCTGTGATATCTACACTTAAGGACTTTTGTTTTTCCTTGCAAAATATCATTTACTATATAGTGAAGGGGTTTTCTTTTTCTTTTTTCCGTTTTTACTAGAGCACTACTCAGCTCTGGTTTATGGTGGTGCTCCGAATTAAACCTGGGACCACTGGTGCCTCAGGCCTGAGAGTCTTTTTGTATAACCATTGTACTATCTCCCCGCACCATAGAGGAGAATCTTATGCTCTTGCACATTTTGAACAATAAAGCTGCAGTCTTAGTAGATTCTTTAAAAGATTTCATTGTGATGACCGGGGAAGGAGTTGACATTTATGCAGCTGTGGTTTTGATCCTTTTCCACTACTTGTGAATGAGCAGTACTCCTAAATCTGTCATAATTTATTCATTCTTTTAATATATATATATATTACCAGAGCACTGCTCAGCTCTGACTTATTGTGGAGACAGATGGTTGAACATGAGACTTTGGGCATCAGGCATGGGCATCTCTTTGCATAACCGTTATGCTATTTTCTCAGCCCTTAAATCTTAAATTAAAAAAAAAAAAGCAGTTCTGGGGATAATGCAGTAATAGCACACCGAACTTATAGGCCAGAGTTTCTAGTTCTAATCCCTGGTATCACTATATTCCAGAGATGAGCAGTGCTCTGGTGTTTCTCTTGCTCTTACGAAAATAAACAAATCCTGTGGTCCACGAGGTGATGTAGTGATAAAGCTTTGGACTCTCAAGTATGAGGTCCCAAGCTCGATCCCTGGCAGCATATGTGCCAGTGTGATGTCTGGTTCTTTCTCTCTTCTATCTTTCTCATAAATAAGTAAATAAAATCTTAAAAAATAAATAAACAAGTTCTTTTTTAAAAAAATGATGATTATTATCTATGCTAAATGAATGTGTTCATATATCTTATATAAAATAACAGGTGTATTATGTATTTTTATATAAGTGTGTTCAGGATCTGGGGAGGTAGCATAATGGTTACGCAAAAGACTTTTATGCCTGAAGTTCTGAGCTTCCAGGTTCAGTCCTTAGCATTGCTATAAGCCGGAGCACTCTCTCTCTCTCTCATTAAATAAGTATTTTTTTAAAGAATATTTTTATACAATAAAAAAATTAAGATGATGCTCACCTGTGTAGTTAAAACCCAGCTTAAGAAACAGAGTGTCTTAGAAGCCTTTTCTTTCTCACATCTTTTCACTCCAATAAGGGGTAGCCATTTCTCTGAGTTTTCTTTGTTGCTGTTTTCTGTAGTTTTACTGCATATGAATGGATCCATATGTAAAATGTTATGATTTTTTTTCACTTTAAATAATAGAATGGCACAGCATCTATTCTTGAATTTTTTTTTTTTTTTTTGCTTAAAATTGTTTTTGAATTTTGGTCATACTGACACATTCATCTGTAGTTCATTCATTTTCACCACTGTATGTCCTTTTACTACAAGGATTTATCAGTGCAAATTACAGTGTTCTAGTGTTGATGGATATGCAAGTAGTTGTAATTTTTCTTTTGCATTGCACATAATGTTGCTATGAAGCATTATTTTTATAGTTAGGTAATTTCTTTTTTAAATGTGTATTTATTCATTCACTTATTTGATAGGACAGAGAAATTGAGAGGGAATGGGAGATAAATACCTGCTGCCATTGATGCTTTACTGTGCAGGTGAGGACCAGGGACTTGAACCAGGGTCCTTGTGCATGGTAATATGTGCACTAGACAAGGTACTCCACCACCCAGGCCGCTAAGAAATGTTTTTGTAGATTTGTTTGTGTAACAGAAGTGAATGTCTTTCAATAAACCACAATGGGTGTGTTGTGAAACTATACCCATGTAATCTTATAATCTTGTAAACCATTATTAAACTGCTACTTAAAAAAAAAAGAAACCACCATAAGAAATGGAATTACAGGGTTGTGTGGTTTTATACATGTTTAATTTCATTAAATAATCAGACTTTTCCAAAACCTCTTCCCAATTTGTACGCCTGTCACTTTTTATAACAGCTTATAAGACTTCTTTCTGTTTCTTCTGCATTCTAAAACTCTTGGTGTTGTCTAAGTTTAAATTGTTCTGATCTGTTTTGTGTGTGATGATATCTCACTAAAGTTTCAATTTGTATTTTTCCAGATTACTAACAATGTTAATATTCCCTCTCATGTAAAGTGGGAATACGGTAGTACCAACCACTTGGGATTATTGGCACAGTCAACTAATGCATGTAAAGTCCTTTTCAGAGTGTCTGGCACATAGTAATCATGGAATTTTACAGGTAGTTATTATTGTTGCTATTACTATCCTCAACTTAAGAATCTAATGTATTTCTCAGGTATGTACCCGTAAAAGATCTACTGGAGATTTATAAGAAACTTTATGGCCGAGAAGTTATCACCAAACATGTAATTGTTGACTGTTCATATCTTCAGTTTTTGGAAATGTAAGTATAATACATATACATATATATATATATATACATATATTCAAAATGTAGATTTTTCAAATATAAAAATTTGAAATAATTTTACTTGATTTTATTAGTATACTTACTGGTATTTTTTGCTTCCTGAAGATGATTTTCCTTATTCAAATACAGCTGCATTATAGTTGGTGTATGATGATGGATTTTTAAAAAAAATTTTAGTATTTATTCAGATGATGGATTTTGTTGTTGTTGTTCATTATTTCTTTTCTTTGAAGAAATCACGTTCACTAACAACATTATTGTTTATGTTGTAGGCATGGTGAGCTATTAGCTGTTTCCAAGGTAAAGATTTCATTTTTTCAAAATACTAATTTAAAGAGTTCTATAAATACCAGAAGGTATACTTTGTTTCTCATTTTTCTTTCTCTCTGCCACAGCTCTATCCCACTTATTCTAAAAAATCCCCATTTTTGGTGGAACAATTCCAGGATTACTTTCTCGGAGGACTGGATGACATGGCATTTTGGTCCACTAATATCTACCGTCTCACAAGCTTCATGTTAGAAAATGGGACCAGGTGAATTATTATTCTATTTCTATCCATTATGTCCTGCTTTGCCTCTCTCTTCCTCACCACAACTCTCAGGACTTTTGTGCTCACTTGGTTGAGCTCACGTTACTGTTCACAAGGACCTGGGTTCGAGCCCCCAGTCCCCACCTGCAGGGGGAAAGTTTTGCAAGTGGTGAATAAGTGCTACAGGTGTCTCTTTTTCTTTCTTCCCCCATCTCCTTCTTCCCTCTTGATTTTTTACTGTCGCTAGCCAATAAATAAAGATAATAAAAAAGCAAAATTTTTTTTTACCCCAGTGTACTAGCTAAGAGCTGGCTATGTAAAGCCAAGTCGCTAGAGATGGTTTGAAACACACCACTCCTTCTCAGTAAAATTCCAAGTGGAAAAGGTTAAAAAAAAAAGTGCCTAACTCCTTCACTATTTCCCCCCTAGTGCCTGCAGCCTACCTGAGAACCCTCTGCTCATTACATGTGGTGGCAATCAAACTAACACCCAGAGGTAGGTGGATTCCAATGTTATTCATAGAAAAAGAACATCGCACCTGGAGGAATATTCATTAGACATTGAAAGCATGGAACTTATAGACAGATTGGTTCAAATCCCTTCTTTGCCATTTATGGATGTGATTTTATTTTTTTTTAAACAAAATGTATCGATGTGCCATTGTCATACCATACTGTAAGTTTTCAGGAGTACAGTATTATACCTTTATATGAGATTCTCTGTACCTACTACCAAAGTTCTAATATCCTTCCACTGTCATCACTGCCTGTCCATTGAAATTCCTACCTCCCAGCTCTTTTCCTCTACTATTACCATGATATTCACAGAGGCTGAGTTTTGTTATCTTTTTCCAGCTTGTTTTAGTTATTCATATTTTTACATAGGAGTGAAACCACCCAGTAATTATTTTTCATGTCCCTACTAATTTCATTTAGCATAGTCACCTCAAGTTCCGTCCACTTTATCTCACCAAAGGCATGATATCATCTTTTTAAATTCCATTGGATATATATCCTATGGTTTCTTTACCCAGTTATCTATCAATGGGCATTCAGATTGATTCCATATTTTGGCTATTATAAATAATACTGATAAAAATATAGGAGTACTTGTGTGATATTTTTAGATATTTATTTATTTATTATTGGTTAGAGACAGAGAGGGGGAGATAGAGAGGGAGAGATACAGAGAGACTCCTGCAGCCCTGCTTCATCACTTGTGAAGCTTTCCCCTTGCAGGTGGGGATAGGGGGCTTGAACCCAGTCCTGCACACTGTAATGTGAGCTTTAACCAGGTGTGCCACCATCTGGCCCCTTGTGTGATTTTTAAACTTGTTGCTTAATATTTTGAAACCTCCTCCTTTGGCAAAATGAAAACAATACATACTCATACTCCCAGCATAATGGTGTAGGGCATGTGTAAGAATGAATAGGAAGCAATTAACACATTAGTAAACTGCACAGTAAATCTGAAATAGCAGTTGATAGCATTTTATCATTGTCACTATTACACATAAACATTACTTTGGAAAAAGAATTTATCAATGAGTCTTGGAGTGAGATCTGAGAAAGAGAACCAGAGAGTCTGATGTGTGTTTTTCCGGTTGGAGTTAGTATTTCCTGTTAGGTACTAATAGTTTTTTTTTTCTTTCTTATTTATTTATTTTTTTTAGATACAGATAGAAAGGTCAAAGAGAGTGAAATAAATTGTAGCACTGAAACTCCTTTCACGTGTTGGGGTCCAAGCTCAAACCTGGGTCATGTTCATGGCGAAGCAGCACACTTAAGTGAGCTATTTTGCTGGTCCAGGTGCTGATATTTTAATAGCTCTGTTAATGTTACAAATATGCATTACTAGTTAAAAATATTTCATAAAAATATTTCCTTATCACCAGGTTCTAGGAACTAGTTTGGGCATTAGACATCTCACTGTGAACAAAACAAACAATTCTTTCTCTGGTGGAGTGTCGGGCTACATGGGTGGATAGACATTAAACAAGAACTTGGAAACACTAGGAAGGACAAGTGCTGGGATAGGTAGGGATACATAAGACTATCACAGGGAGGCTTGGAAGGGATGTTTCAACTGACATATTTAAGGGTGCATAAGAGTTAAATATTCAAAAAGGCATAGAAATGGAAGATCTGAAGGGGAAGGAGAATTTAGAGCTTCCGAAAAATGAAAAATATGCAGAAAGTGTTCAGTTAAGCCCTCTGTTTAATTTAGTTGAAGTGGGTAATTAAAAAAATTAACTTGAATGCCTTTAGATTTCACTTACACTCTCCCTATTGTCAGAATTTCTACACTTGCTGGTGCCAAGGCCCCCTTCATTCATTTCTGCTGTCTGACTTTCGCTCCCATCATTTTGGAGACCTGTCTGGCTCTTCATATTTTCAAGGCTGCTTAGCACATATAAACTTGGGAAAGCATTTATAGTGTAGACTTAACTCTAGGACGTCTTTAAAGAGAAATCAGCATATCTGAATACCATTTTCCCCAGCTACTTTTCTTAATTTATTTTCTTGAATGTTTGTGTGAAATATTTAAATAGTTTGACTTTTCAGTCATCTGAAAGGAATGCAAACCTTTTAATCTATAAGAACTTTCAGACTATAGGAGAAATCATTTTTTTGTAAGGACAATGTTTTTTGTTTGTTTGTTTGTTTGTTTGTTTTAAAGGTTTATTTCATGAGTAAGTGAGGTAGATTGTCCTACCTCCTTGGTCATATATAAGGACAAGCTTTTCAAACCTTGGAAATGTGTTCACTAGGATATTTTGTGAAATCATCCATACAGAGTTTTCTAAAGTACTGTTTGTTACGGTTGCTGTTCTTTCAGCTTTCTTATGTTAAAATTGTATGTTTTTAAAATCTGTAGTCAACTTGATTATATTCTTCACTAAAGTAATCAGGGTGTGTGTTGTTTATCAGTCTTCTCCCTTTTCCACAGCTCCAAAGTACAGAAAAATGATTATTTTCATAGAAATTTGACTGTATCCCTAACTAAAGATGCTGGGAAAAATATCAACCATACTGAGAGAGGTGTGTTCTTTAGTGTGGATTCCTGGACCTCGGTAAGAATTTCTGCTTTGAATGGAGAAAACAGAACACACTGCTTCTTTTGATCTCTTGTAGATTCCTTGGTTGTCTGTTTGTTTGCTTACAAAAAGAAGAAAAGAGGGGCCCAGGTGTTAGCTCAGTGGGTTAAGGGCACATGGCGCAAAACACAAGGATCAGCATTAAGGATACCGGTTCAAGTCCCCCCCCCCACCTGCAGGGGGGGTCGCTTTATGGGTGATGAAGCAGGTCTGCACGTGTCTTTCTCAGCCCCTCTGTCTTCCCCTCCTCTCTTGATTTCTCTCTGTCTTATCCAACAACAACAAGGGAAACAAAATGGAAAAATGACTCCCAAGAGCAGTGGATTCATGGTGCAGACACCCAGTCCCAGCAATAACTGTGGAGGCAAAAAAAAAAAGAAAGAAAGAAAGAAAGAGAGAAATGAAACAGAAAAGAGAGAACCAGAGTATCATTCTGGCATGTGCTATGTCAGGGATCAAACTCTGGACCTTATACTTGAGTGTCCAACACTGAATCCAGTACACCACCTCCCATCATTGTTCTTTTTAAAAAAATATTTATCTTTTTATTGGATGGAGACAGCCAGAAATCAAGAGGAAAGGGAGAGACAGAGGAAGAAAGACAGAGAGACACCTGCAGACACGGTTTTACCACTCGCAAACCTTTCCCCCTGTAGGTGGGGACTGTGGGCTTAAACCCAGATCCTTGAGCATTGTACCATGTGCACTCAACCAGGTGCCCTGTGTTGTTCTTTAAAAGTCAACCTGGGCTTCTTCTAGTTCTGTAGATCATATATATTATCAATCTTTTTATTTTATTTTTATTTTTTATTATCTTTTTTATTGGATAGGGACAGCCAGAAATTGAGAGGGAAGGGAGTAATAGAGAGTGTGAGACAGAGAGACACCTGCAACATTGCTTCACCACTTGCAAAGCATTTCGCCTACAGGTGGGGACCAGGGGCTCAAACCTATATCCTTGCACATTGCAAAGTGTGCTCAACCAGGTGTGCCACCACCATGCCCCATCATATCATTTTAATATTTTATTTATTTTGGGTAAAAACAGAGAGAAGTTGAGGGAAGGGGAAGAGAGAGAGAGAGAGAGAGAGACTGGGTTAGGCAGTGATGCACTCAAATATGTTCAAATATTACAATCTGCAAGGATCCTGGTCCAAGCCACTGGTCCCCACCTGCAGAGGGGAAGCTTTGTAAGTGATGAAGCAGTGCTGCAGGTCTTTTCCCCTCTTCCCTTTTGACTTCTATCTCTATCCAGTAAATAAAGCATGAAAAAACGTGTGGGGGGGGAACACCTGAAGCATCACTTGTGAAGCTTCCCCCTGGTAGGTAAGGACTGGGGGTTTGATCCAAGATGCTTGCACATTGTAACATGGGCACTCTACCAGATGTACCATTGACTGGGCCATGTCGATATATTTGGTATTCAAATCTGGTTTGTTCTAGAGACTTCCTGAGGCCTCACCCTGAGTCTCAGTGGCATCTGGCAAGGCCGATGGAGTTCAAGGTATTGCTGAGCATGCAGGCCAGTCCTGCTTTGTGGTTATTACAAAGCATGACAGCAACACTGTGGACTCACTGTGCAGATTGCCACGACAAGGGAAATGATTTTATATAAAATTCAGTCATGACTTTTTTTTTTTTTGGTCTATGAGGAAGATAAATTATAGAAAGGAAATAGACTTTGACTTATAGAAAAAGTTAATCTATACAGTTATCTTCCCAGTGTCAGGAGCAGTTCCATTTGCCACTGAAGATTTTGAATTGAAAGGTTTTGTGGCCAAGTAACTTGCTAGTTCTGAGCATCTTGTCTGCAGCCAGAATATACCTTTAGGGAAGCTGCCTGCCATTGTCCTCTTGGAGAATTCAGCCTGGAAATCAGGAATCCAGCCTCGGAAGACACAGCTTTTCACAACCTGTCTGCAATGGTTAATTCTCAATTCTAAATAAAGATCTGTATTTTAACATTTAAAAAAAAAGAGAAAAAGTTAATCTAATAGGGATGGTAAGTACAAAATTATATGAAAGTAGACTGCAACAAATGCCCTGGTAGGATGG
The DNA here is from genome assembly GCF_950295315.1 of Erinaceus europaeus. Lineage (NCBI taxonomy): Eukaryota > Metazoa > Chordata > Mammalia > Eulipotyphla > Erinaceidae > Erinaceus > Erinaceus europaeus. Next base: position 38,344,509 of record NC_080165.1, read on the forward strand.
AGGAGAAGTTTGATAAAAAGGATTGTGTGTGTGTATAAATATATTTCCCTGGAAGTTATCAGAGGAGGTGACACTTGAGTTGGCCTGAAACAGCAGACAGTATCTTACTCGTCAGCATGTATTTCTAGTAATAGGTGGGGAAAGTTTTAGGATCTATGGAAATCTAAGTAATCTTACTTTCTTAGATGATAAGATAAAAGATAGCAGGAACTGTGAGAGAGATGGAATTGTGGGATTAATGCCAAGAGAAGGATTTAGAAGGAGAGACAGACACCTGCCGCACTGCTTCACCGCTTGTGAAGCTCTCCCCTCCTCCCCCCCCCCCCGCATGTAGGGACTGGGGGCTTGAACCCTAGTCCTTGCACATTGTAACATGTGCGCTTAACCAGGTGTGCCACTGCCCAATCCCTCCATACTGGTTTTAATACTTGTCTGCCAATTGCCTTAAAATTCCCAATAACTTCTGAATAAGAAGCTCCAGGTTTTTATTGTGTATCAGGCTTTACCCTTTATGTAAGAAGGCCTGGACTAGAGACACTACTATAAAACAGTGACAAAAGCAATATGTTTTGCAGTGGTTTAAATCTGTTGTCGTTTCAAGAGAATAAGTTGTGTAGGAGAGTGATCTCTACATTTCCAAGGCCTGTTATAATGCCTGGCTTGCAGTTGCAGACAATTCAGTGCTTCTTGGATAAATGAGCAGAGCAGAACAGGACATTCATTAGGCTGAGCAGACTTTGTTTAATCTGCCAGAGGGGTGAGAGTGGCAACACAATCTGCATGATCTCTTCTGTCAGAACCCTATGGACTGTGTTTCTCTTGAGCCTGCACAGGCAGGGCTGACCCTGACTCTGAACCAACTGTTCTCCTCTGCCACTGTCCTAAAAGCTCTTGTTTGGTCTCGTGCCATCTTTGGGTGAATTTAGAGTTATGTGTCCTGAACTTGGATGGACATAGTGCTTGGCAGGATTGTGCAGGGCCATTCCAGTCTGTGTTTGTGTCTCTGCAGGAATGATGTTAACAATAGCCCAGTATAAAATTGTTCCCTCAATAAAAATAAAAGTTCCTTTAGGGCTGTAACTCACATTCCTCAGTGGATTCTGGAGGTCGTGATCAATCTCATTCTAATTGTCCTAAGTGTCTTATTTGTTGGTAGGAATCAATGCTTGTTTATTTATTTATTTATTTATTTATTTATTATTTATATACCTTTTTTTTCTTTTTGTCAGAGCACTGCTCAGCTCTGGCTTGTGATTGTGCAGGGGTTTGAAGCTGGGACTTTGGAGCCCCAGGCAAGAGTGTCTCTTTATATAATCATTATGCTATTTCCCCTACCCTTTATTTATTACCACTTGTAAAAGCTTGTTCCCTTTATAAAATGCTTTTGGCAGGAAATGGTAACTTTGCTGACTATTCTGCCTTTTAGAAAACTATTTCTATTAGTTATATTTATAATGAGTGTGAGAGAGATACAGACAGAAAGATATAGGAGAAAGGCCAGAACACTGCTCAGCTCGTGGGGCTTTGAAACCTCAGGCATGAAAGTCTTTTTGCATAGCCACTATGCTCTCTCTCGCCCACCTGACTATTCTGTCTGTATCCACTATGATTGCTCTGTTTTCAGCATTCCCTGTCTTTTATGTATCGGGCTTTGGAAAGGAACCTACGGACAATGTTTACAAGTGACTCTCATCAGTTGCTGAAGCATGTTTCTAGCCCCTCGGCCTCCTACTTCTTGTCATCTCCCTACGCAAGGCTTGGCTGGTAGGTATATGTTTATCTAATTCCTGTTTTCCAATCAGTTTCAAGTTTATTCTATCATTCCATACATGTTTAAAATGGTACCTGTTAGCATTTTATTTTCCGATCAGTTCACCATTCATTTAGTGGTTAAATTATTGTAGTGTCCGGAATGCCCTACAACTTTCAAATAACCAGTACACTAACTATGGCCACAATGGAGCCTTACTCCTTTTAATAAAATTTAGTCATTTCATTTATCATTGCGTCTGTTTCTGGCAACCACTGATGTTTTTCTAAAACTCTGGGTTTGTTTTTTTAGACTTGTTTTGATTTTAGATTCCACACACAAATTAGATCATATAGCATTTCTCTTCCTCTGCCTGACATATTTCACTTACCATAGTGCTCTCAAGATAGATCCATGTTATTGCAAAAAAAAAAAAAAAGGCAGAATTTCATTTTCATGGTTAAATAATATTGAATTGTGTAGGTAGTTAGGCCTGTGCTTACCAGTGGGGATACATGTTAAGAAATGTGTGTTTAGGGGGCCAGGCAGTGGTGCACCTCGGGTTCAGCACACACACTACAGTACGCAAGGAACTGGGTTCAAGCCTCTGGTCCCCATCTACAGAGAGAAAGCTTTATGAGTGGTAAAATGGGGATGCAGGTGTCTCCCTGTCTCTCTCCCCTTCTCCCAGTTTTTTCTGTCTCTGTCCAATAATACAAAAAAAAAGCTACTAAGAAATGTGTGTTTAAGTGACTTTCTCATTGTGTAATTATGCAAACCTAGATGGGGGGTACAGCCTACTACACACCTAGGCTATATGGTCTAGACTTTTGGCATCACCATTGTATGTGTGACCCTTTGTTCAGTGAGACATCGTTAAGTATCACATGACTGTACACAGCACATTTTAAATTAACTTCATGAAAGGGAGAAAGAAAAACACCAGAGCACCATGCCAGCCTGTGTGATATCATGGCTTGAACCTGGGGTCTGACACATGTATGTTCCATGGTCTATTGCTAAGCCACCTCCCTGGTCATGACACCATATTTTCAGTGGTAAACACTTAAGTTGTTTCCACATCTTGATTATTATAAGTAATACTGTACAAATATGGAACAATATTCCCATCCTTTAGGTTAGTATTTTCCTTTCCTCTGGATAGTAAGTATCCAGGAGTAGAATTGTTGAAACATATTGTTATTCTATTTTTAATGTTTTGAGGAGACTCCTTGCTATTTTCCATAATGACTGCACCAATTTACATTGCCATCAGCAGTGAACAAAGATTATTTTCTCCATGTTTTAACCAACACTTATTTTATTTATTTATTTATTTTTGTAATTTTATTTATTTATCTTCCCTTTTGTTGCCCTTGTTGTCTTTTTATTGTTGTTGTAGTTGATGTCGTCATTGTTGGATAGGACAGAGAGAAATGGAGAGAGGAGGGGAAGACAGAGAGGAGGAGAGAAAGACAGACACCTGCAGATCTGCTTCACTGCCTGTGAAGCTACTCCCCTGCAGGTGGGGAGCTGGGGGCTCCAACCGGGATCCTCATGCCTGTCCTTGTGCTTAGCGACACCTGCGCTTAACCAGCTGCACTACCACCCGGCTCCCCACTTATTATTTTTTTTATAATAGCCATTTAAACAAATGTGAGGGCTCATTAGTCACTGTGATAGTTCATAATGTTGAGCATTTTTTCCTGTTCATATTAGTTTGTCTCTGTGTCTTCTTTGGGGAATATCTGTTCAGTTTCTCTACTGATCTTAATCAGAACACTGTTTCTTTTCTGAGTTCTTTATTCATTTTGTATATTAGCCACTTGGCAGTGTTTGATTTGCAAATAATCTGTCCTATCCTCTAGGTTTTTTCTTTTGTTTTTCATATCCTTTGCTGTGAAGATGTTTTCCAGTTTGCTAATTTTTGGTTTTGTTGCCTTTGCTTTTGTTGAATAATGAAGAAAACCTCCCTAGTAGTCTGCTGTTAGATGGGAAGTTGACACTTTGGAGTACCTAGAAAAAAGAAATGCATAAGGCAAGAGGCAGGGCTAGAATGTAAAGCTTCAATACCACTATCCCAGAATCTCCATGTGTTTACAAACTTGGGGAGCCCTGAAACCTCTTTTTTTATAGAACATTCAAACTTTCAGTTAGAATGATGGTGTATTGCCCTAAGAATGACTCTAACAATGACTGCTAACAGTCCTTCCTTTTCTGGCCACCAGTGCATTCAGTTCCAGCACTGGAGATGAGAGGTGAATTTTGTCTTTACTGACCATTCACTTGTGAATAATGGCTCTTTTTGGCTGCCTTTCAGAAAGATCCAGAAGAAGGCTCCCATGGGCAGCATGGGAGGGTGGTACCCAGTTTTCAGCCTCAGGATAGAGGACTGCATTGCCCTGCAGTGTATATATTCCCATTAGAAACTGCTTTTCTCTTTTTCATCTTTATGTGACCATAAACACTCAAACACATAGACTTTTGGTCTTTCCATTCCCAACAGAAACATCTAAACATTTTTCTCCTTTCATCCCTACAACTGGTATGCTATAAAATCTTATTTAGAATCAGCCACTAACTATATAGGACATTTAGATTTTTTTTTCAACACAAGACACCCTGTGCAACTGAGGGAGAAATGGTGTATTTAAAGAAAATTTGCCTTCAATTAAATAACAAAGCAAGTAGATCAGATCAGAAAGTACTTATTATTTATTTATTTATTTATTTAAAATTTCCCTCTCCCTTTTTTTTTTTTTAACCAGAGCACTGCTCAACTCTGGTTTATGGGGGCACGGGGATTGAACCTGGGACTTTGGACCCTCAGGCATTAGAGTTTTGTTTGTATAACCATTATGCTATCTACCCCCATGTGACCTGCTTCTTTAGCTGGAGGGGGAGGAAATTGGCGGAGCATAACTTCATCTGTGTTATCAGGTAGACATGAAATTTTGCTTCTGCAATTCTGGATTTTAAACAACAAGATGCTTTGATGTGTCTGTTCTTTTTTCTTGGCAAGCTAGATTCAATCACACATATAATAAGACCTCAGAAAGAAATACTTGAAATTGTCATGTAAGACAGAAATAGCTAAGAGAGGAAGTGAAAATGAATTCTAGAAAAGGGAAGTAGCAGGAGGCAGTTTTACCCAGAGTTCTCAGTAACTAACTATGGTGGGCACTCTCCTCTCTACAGGGCAATGGCCTCTGCTGACTTCAACCAGGATGGGTATGGCGACTTGGTGGTGGGTGCCCCAGGATATAGCCGCCCTGGCCACATCCAGGTGGGGCGTGTGTATTTTCTATATGGCAATGACTTGGGCCTGCCCCCAGTTGACCTGGATCTTGACAAGGAGTCCCACAGGATCCTGGAGGGCTTCCAGGTGAGACACCCACCTTAGGAATAATCATCTCTCAATGATCCATGATAACTACACACTTTGTGTAGAGTCTTCTGGATGAATAATAAGACACAAGACTAATGATTGTGACAAATAGCTGGTGGCCTACATTCATGTAGTACTTTTCTCTTTTAAGAAATGAAAAGCTGTTTGCTTCATTGACCTCATTCTATCATTCATTACATTTGAATGCTTAGTCCATCACCTCCTCAAAACACAATTCTATTTAGAACTGTTTTGAGTAGCCAATCTGGATGTGATTTATTTATTTATTTATTTTACTAGAGCACTGCTCAGCTCTAGCATATGGTGGTGTGGGGGAATTGAACCTGGGACTTTGGAACCTCAGGCATGAGAGTCTCTTTGTATAACCATTATATATAACCCACCCCCTGCCCAATTTGTTTATTTTTATAAGAGAGAGAGAAATGAAAAAGAGAACTTGAAGTGCTACTCAGTTCTTCTAGTGTTTGCCCTTCTTCCGTAGCCAGTCAACAGCGTCAGGTTGAAAGCTGTCAGGAGCTGCTTGTTGCTGGCTTTGAAAGTGACTGGGATCCATGTGGATTCAGTAGGCTAGGAAGGATCGTCAGTTTCCCCAATGAATGGGTACTCACGGGATGCACCACGAGAAGGTCGATCCAGTGCAACCAATGCTACTCAGTGATGGCAGATAGCAAAGTTGGGACATCTGGAATGCCAGGCATGCAGTTCTGTGTTCCACTACTTTGAGCTTATTTCTCTGGTCCTTGGACAAGACTTCTTGATAATGCTGATTATGTAAAAGTTCCATTTATGTATTTAGTTTTTATTATTGTTCGAACTGAAACTTGCTTTGTGTACAGTTTCAGGGAAGGAACCATATGCTTTACAGAGACAAACTACCCCTTTTCCAATTTTTATTCTGTATAATGGGTTGGGGTGGGAGGCACCAAAGCTCCACTCCATAATCTGTGGAGTTCCTTGACACTAGTCCTGCTGTTTTCAGCTGGGGCTGGCACTCAGACCTAAGACCTCACACACGGTAAGTTATGTACTTCACCCAACATGCTATCTCTTGCCTTTTAAATTTTATTTTAAATTTTGAGGCTGAGGAGATGGCTCAGTGGAAAAGCACATACCTTTCGTGTGTGAGGTCCTGGGTTTAACAAATCAGCACTATGTAAAAACAGAAAGTCAGAATGGGGAAACAGCTCAACTGGAAGAGTATCAGACTTGCATGCTTGAGGTTTGATGTGTGGTGCTGCATGTAGGAGGGTAGTGCTCTGGCTTGGCTCTCTCTCTTTTTCTGTTTCATGTGAAACTCTGTGTTTCATATGTATTAAGTGAAAAGAAATCTTTCATAAACACACAAAAAAGACAAAACCAAAATAGATCATCACATGTGTTGAAGTGGTGCTCACTTTACTTTTAAATAAAAAATTAAATTAGAATTTTATTGATGGGCAGGGGTAGCTAGAATAATGGTTATGCAATGAGATTATCATGCCTGAGGCTCCAAAGTCCCAGGTTCAATCCCCTGTACTACCACCAAACAAAACTGAGCAGTGCTCTGGTAAAAAAAAAAATAAATAAAAGAGAGAAAGAAAGAAAGAATTTTACTGATTTAGCATTGATTTGCATTACTATGTAACATTTAGGCATACACACTTTTCTATGTGAATATACATATAAATGGCCTCTTCCCCCTTAGAGCTGTTTCTTCGTGTGTACGCGATTTCATTATTCCTGGCTAAGCTTTTTATTTGAATAGAGACAGAAAGGGAGAGGTAGCACAGCACTGGAACTTCCTCTATGCCAAGGCTTAAATCTGGTCTCATTCATGGCAAGGTGCACACCCTACCCAGTGAGCTATCTCTCTGGTGCTAGATGCTATTATTTTTAGTTTCTGGATAGAGACAGAGAGACAGAGAGTGAAAGAGAGACCACAGCTCCCAGGCTTCCTTTAATGCAGTAGGGGCTGGGCTCAAATTTGGGTCACATTGCATGGCAAAGCAGCAAACTACACAGGTGATACTTTTGTTTCAGAATTTACATTTATAGAACAGATGTGAAGACTTACAAAGCACTCAGTAAACCCTTTTCTAGCTTTTCTAATGTCCACATCTTAAAAAACAAAAAGCAAAGCAAAACAAACAACAACAACAACAATAAAACACCTGCAGAGTGAAGCATAATGGTGAGTGATAGCATAATGGTTATGCAAAACAAAACAAAAAAATACTTTTTTTTCTTTATGAAATAGAGATATTGACAAGACCATAGGATAAGAAGGGAACAATTCCACACAATTCCTACCACCAGAACTCCCTATCCTATCTCCCACCCCCCAAAAGCTTTCCTATTCTTTAGGATCATTATGAGGTGCAGGTGGAAGGTCTGACTTCTGTAATTGCTTCCCTGCTGAACTTGGGTGTTGGCAGGTCAATCCATACTCCCAGCCTGAGAGAGACTTGAATGCCTGAGGTTCCAAAGTCCCAGGTTCAGTCCCCCATTCCACCATAATCCAGAGCTGAGCAGTTCTCTGATCTCTCTGTATCTCTCTCATTAAAATAAAACAAAAACCCTGCAAGTCTCACACTCTGCCCCTGAGCCACTTTCCAGCTCACAACTAAGATCGTAACTGTGGTAAATTTACCAACAGTAGTGATCTTCATGCCTGAGACTCCAAGGTCTTAGGTTCAATCCCTGAGTTGGAGCTGAGGAGTGCTCTGGTTAAAGAAATACAGATGAAGAGTAGTACAAAAACATAGCATCATTGAAGCACAATGGACTCATGCCTGAGGCACCAAAAGTACCAGGTTCAATCCCTAGCACCACCAGAAGCCAGAGAAGAGTAGTGTTCTGAAAACAAAACCAAGGCTGCGGGTAGATAGCATAATGTTTATGCAAAGAGACTCTCAACCTGAGGCTCCAGAGTCCCAGTTTCAATCTTTTTTGTTTTTGCTTGTTTGTTTAATTTTGAAAAAGGTAGAAGAGAGGAAGAAAGAATCAGACATCACTCTGGTCCTTGTGCCAACAGGAATTGAACTCAGGACCTCATGCTTGAGAATCCAGTGCCTTATCTACTATACTACCTCGTGGATCACCCAGTTTCTAACCTTAACATGATCATAAGCCAGAGCTGAGCAGTGCCCTGATAAAAACAAAATAAAACAAAAACAAATGAACAAAAAAATACCTATAACAGAGGGGGGTCAGGTGGTGGTACACCTGGCTGAGTGCACACATTACAGTGCACAAGGACCTAGGTTCAAGCCCCAGTTCTCCACCTGCAGGGGGCCAGCTTCACCAGTAGTGGAGTTGGCTGAAGGTTGTTCCCCTCCTCCTCCTCCTCTTGGCCTTTCCCTTTCAATTTCTCTGCCTCTACCCAACATAAAACCCCTTTCAAACAAAGGGAAAACTTGTTTATGGTCTAGCTTAGATTATAATGAAAGGACCCCTGAATAGAGGAGGTGTCATAATTTTGGTCAGTGTGTGAGGATCACTCAGTGTCAGAGGAACTATGTTTTATGGGACCTTGTGATCTCATGAGAAAGTGCTAAGATCATTCTACCCACTCCTATTATTTATTTTTACAAACCCATTTCCCTGTCACACTGTGGGGTAAAAAAAATGATCGTTAGGGATCCTATCAACACTGAGGAAGGCAATGAGAAAGACAGATACAAGCAGTTGACAAACTCTCTCAGTGACAGTTGGAGGGAGGAAAAAAGATGGTTTCATGCCCTCTTCCCCAAAGCAATCTCATTCATTTATTTACTTACAATAGAGACAGAGATTAAGAGGGAAATGTGAGAGATAAGAAGAGACACCTGTAGTGCTGCTTAACCATATGTGAGGCTTCCATCTTGCAGGTGGGGACTCGGGGCTTGATCCAGGTCCTTACACACTGTAATGTATACACTCAAAGAGGTGCGCCACCATCCGGCCCTTCCCAAAATGATTTTTGACTCTCAAAAAAGTTACCAGATCAAAGCACATATGCAGTATGAGAATCTTATATGCTACCCCTGCTGTGCAATAAACTTTTTTGTATCCTTGCCCATAAAATGGAAGATGAAGATACTCTTAAGAATTTGCCTTCCTGGTTTGAGCCCCTGGCTCCGCACCTACAGGGGGCTCGCTTCAGAGGCAGTAAAGCAGGTCTGCAGGTGTCTTATCTTTCTCTCCCCCTCACTGTCTCCCCTCCTCTCTCCATTTCTCTCTATCCTATCTAACAATGAGACGGCATCAATAACAACAACTACAACAACAATGAAAAATAACAAGGGCAACAAAAGGGAAAATAAGTAAATATAAACAAATTAAAAAAAAAAGAACTTGCCTACTTTAAAATTCTGTGCTTTTCTTGGAATGACTGGTTTTCCTGCTTGCTGGTGCAGCTAGTGTGAATTGAAATGAACCTATCTGTTCGCAGTTGGCAGAGGATCCTACTTTTTGGTCCCCAGCCTGCCCTTAATGTGCTTTGTGTCCCAGAGTCTCCTCTCTTGTTTATTAAGTTCCTGCTTTGAAAGGGAGTCATGTCCATGTGTGCCATTGCATATAGAGGTAGAGAAATTAGCCAACAATGAAGAACTGATTATAGGTTCCAGGGAATGTGTGCTATGTGGTAAATACCCTTTTGTGCAAGACTATTCCTTGTTATATAAGTTGAGAAAGAGTGGGAAAATGCAGTGAGTCACTTATAGGATTAGGCTGATTATACATAGTATAAAATAAAAGATCTAGAAAATTCACCTTATAAGAAAATGACCCTAGAATGGACTACGTTTTCCATCTGGAAACTGAAAAGGGATATAGTAAAAGTGCCTGTGTCAATCTATAGGAAGTGCTTAGAACTGTGTTCCAGAGAGTGCCATCTGACCGAACTTTTCTTTTTTTCCCTTTATCTTTTCTTTCTTTCTCTCATGATGGAGAGATATAAAGACAAAGATATAAAGACCGGAACACTGAATAACTCTGGCTTATGATGGTGCTGGGGATTGAACCTGTATCCTTCAGAGTTTTGGGAATGAAAGTCATTTGCTTAACTATTGTGCTATCTCCCCAGCACACCAGTAGAAATTTCTGTGGTAGTAGCTGCGTGGTAATGTACCTGGGTTAAGTCCCCAGTCCCTACCTGCAGGGGAGAAGCTGAAAGTTTCACAGGCAGTGAAGCCATGATGCAGATGTCTCTTTTTCTCTTTCTCACTATCTCCCCCTTCCCTCTCAATTTCTGTCTCTATCTAAAATAAACAACTGAATGAATAAACATAACTTTCTGTGGTGGTGTAAATAAAATGTTCCATTGTGCTGTCCAACATGAGAGCCACTAAGAGCATGATTTTGGAGTGTTTGAATTATGTTCAGTGTTGCCAAAGAAATGTCTTACTCATTGAAAATTTATTTACTTAAATTTTTTTTTACTTCTTTTATTTTAAAAAATAGTGATTGTGTGTGTGGATGAGACAGAGAGAGATAGAGAGAGAGAGAGAGAGAGAGAGAGAGAGAATGGTGAGTATTGCTTTAACATCTGCAATACTCAAGATGAAACCATATGCTCACACATGGGAAGGAAGACGCTTTATTGGCTGAGCCAGCTTCTTGGTTCATAATGTTTATTGCTTTATATTTAGCAACTGGAGAGAAAAGTCTGTCAGTAGAGCAAACGATTTGTATATATGAGGCCCTAGGCTCAATCCCGGACACTGCATATGCCAGAATGGTACCTTGGTCTTTCTCAAGTTTTTTAAAATGTATTTATTTAGTTATGGAATGAGGGAGAGAGAGAAAGAACCAGAGCATCTCTCTGGCACATGCATTTTGGTGGACTGAACTCCGAACCTTATACTTGAAAGTCTAGTGCTCTGCCCATCACACCACCTCCCTGGTTGTTTTTCAGGCATGCTCTTTCATTAAATATTTCTTGATGGGCAGGAGTAGATAGCATAATGGTTATGCAAAAGAGACTCTCATGCCTGAGGCTCTGAAGTCCTAGATTTAATCCCCTGCACCACCATAAGCCAGAGCTGAGCAGTGCTCTGGTTAAAAAAAAAAAAAATTCTTGAGAGGCTGAAAAAATAATTTTATGATTGACAAAATAATCCACTTAAGTTGTGAGATGCTTTGTCATTTATGTGACCTAGGTTTGATTCTGACCCCCACTATATTGTAGGAAGCCTTTGTGCTATGGCCTCTTTCACTCTCTGTGTCTCTGTCAAAAATAAATTAATCACATTTAGCTCATGACTGCCATATGGAACAGTTTGACTTGAGGGCATCCTGAGTACTCAGCACATGTTTGCTCTTGTTTCTGGTATTATGTGATCTTTATATATTTTTTCAAAATGAGTTTGATCCTTAGCATCGAGCATCATACACACCAGATTTCCTCAAAACTTAGACTTTTTTTTTCTTTTGGTAACCTCTTTTTTATCTTAAGGCAGACAGATATGCCACAAATATCCTGAAGGGAACTTTGAGTAAGTTAAATGTTGCAGTTATGTGCCTCAGTTCTTGTGTACCTGATGAGTTCCCCAGGCTTTTCTATTGCCAGTGAGCAGGAGGATTCTTCTGGAGGTTGGAGTTTAGCCAAGTGAGTAACTTGAACCTTTCAGCCCTCAGGTCGGTTTGGCTCTGCCTTGGCTGTGTTGGATTTCAACAAGGATGGTCTGCTAGACCTCGCAGTGGGAGCCCCCTCAGTGGGCTCAGAGAAACTCTCATACAAAGTAAGGCTGGGTGGGTGCTGATGGTGGGGGGCGGGGAGGCCTTGGGTGGAAGGCTGGGTGATAGGGAGAATGGGTGGGAAGGTAAGGACTCTCAGGTGATGTGTGCTCTGGACAAATTTGTCAAGAGCAGTAGACATTTGCTGAACTGTGTAGTGATGATCCTGGGTAGCTCCCCCATTTATGTCCTTGGGTTCTCTGACAGCTCCTGTTCCTGCCTCCCTGAACTAAGTTTGACCTCATAGCTGTCCACCCACTGCTTTCTTCTCCTCCCAGTCTGTGATATAAGAGGGGAGAGAGGGAAGATAAAAATTCTTGCTCATACAGGGCTTCCTGTCATCACAGCAGAAAAATGACTTGCCTACTCTTACTACTGCTCATGAAAAGAATCCAACCTTCCCACATACACTTCACACCACAGCAGGAACTTCTAACAGTGAAGGCCAGAAGAGCTACATTACTTTTAGGAACTGCAGGGTCACCAGGGGGAGTAATCTTCCTTCTCACACTAGTCTAGATGCTATTTTTCATCTAGGCCCATCAGATGCTCCTATGTTAGGATCTGGAGAGCCTCTTGTCCCCCTCCCTTTTTGTTTTTTCTTTAGACTTAGTTAACATTACTTACAGGAAGTGCTAGATAAACCTGCATTTGCTAGGTAGGACTGGTGACAGGCAAGTTTTGAGACAGGAACTTGTTCATAACCCAGAATAATCACCTAGCATGCATCTAAGATAAGTGAAATGTACCAACAGGGCCTTCAGGGGAGTAATTGGCTGGGCTGAAGATAGCTTCCTGGAAGAGTAAGAAACCCAGCTGGGACTTGAAGGAGAAGTTAAATAAGTCATTCTGCAGATGCTCTGGAATATTCTGGATAGCAGATCCTGAGCAAGGCACTGTGGAAGAAAAGATACATGGCAGCTTCTGATGGGGGAATGGATTCTAATAGTTTTATGGACTTGATAACTTAAAAAAATTCAGCTTGGGGGGCTGGGGATGGGCAGGATAAGTGCAGATGGCATGAAGCACAAGGCAAGGACTGGCATAAGGATCCTGGTTTGAGCCCCCCCATTTGAGCCCCCAGCTCTGCACCTGCCAGAGGGGGGGTCACTTCACAAGCAATGAAGCAGGTCTGCAGGTGTCTGTCTTTCCCCTTCTCTGTCTTCCCCTCCTCTCTCAATTTCTCTGTCCTATCCAATAACAATAACACCAACAAGGGCAACAAAATGGGGAAAATGGCTTCCAGGAGCAGTGGATTCATAGTGCAGGCACCGAGCCCCAGTGATGCAAAACAGACAAACAAACAACAACAACAAAAAAACCAGCCTAGCAGCGCTAATACACAGGACAGTTTCTGCCACCGATTTCTGATGGTGACTGCTTATATCATCATCTATGTTTGACTGTTGCTTGAGATTTCTGTGCCACCACAGGAATCTTTGATTCTCCTGTGGTTTGTCCTTGCCTAGGGTGCAGTGTACATCTACTTTGGGTCTGAGCAAGGAAGAGTGTCCTCTTCTCCCAACATCACCATCTCTTGCAAGGTATGTTTCCCACCTTATCCAGGTGCAGAGAATGAATGTGTTTTCTGATGTAGCCTGACTGGCCCTAGGACTGAATGAAATCTGGTTTCCTCTTAAGGATGTTTACTGTAACTTGGGCTGGACACTCTTGGCAGCAGATGTGAATGGAGACCACACGCCTGATCTGGTGATTGGCTCCCCTTTTGCACCAGGTGGAGGGAAACAGAAAGGAATTGTGGCTGCATTTTATTCTGACCCCAGCTGGAGCAACAAAGGTAGAGCTTGCTGGAGGGGTGGACAGAAAGAGACGTTCTCTGACTACTATGTCCTTGGTGACTTCTCTTACATGGGGGTTTGTGCTTTTTTTTTAAAATCATTTCCAAACCTAAAATTTCTAACAGTCCCTTACTCTTACACATGTCTGGCAAGTGATGAGAATAGATTCCCCAAGTACTCAAAATGAGATCTAACTTCTAAATCTGGGTCCAGTTTCTAGATCCAAATCCACAGGAAACCAATAGGACACTCTCATAGTGTCCTGTCACAGTGGGGCCATATATGTCCCTGTGATACTCTTAACTGCCCAGCAGGGACTCCTTCCTTTTTCTAGTTCTTGAAAGATTGTTTTATTGATAATACATTTTAAAAAGTATACTATGAAAAGTTTATATTTTGCGATTGTAGAAGTTGAGCCACAAAACATGTTATTATACTAGTTCAGGAAAATTTTTTTTTCATTTATTCCCTTTTGTTGCCCTTGTTGTTTTATTGTTGTAGTTATTGATACCATTGTTGTTGGATAGAACAGAGATAAATGGAGAGAGGAGGGGAAGACAGAGAGGGGAGAGAAAGATAACACCTGCAGACCTACTTCACCGCTTGTGAAGTGACTCCTCTGCAGGTGGGGAGCCGGGGGCTCGAATTGGGATCCTCACACTGGTCTTTGCACTTTGTGCCACCTGCACTTAACCCACTGCACTACTGCCCGACTCCCAAGGAAATCTCTTTTTAAAAATAGAAAATAATATCCTCCATAGCACAGAAGGAGCTCTACAAATGCATTTCCTAGTATTTATCTATTTATGCTGGGGGTGGAATCCCTGGCTTCATACCAGTAAAACATGTGCTAGAAATGCATTTCTCTTTCTTTGACTTGGCTACTAGGGTTATCACTGAGGCCTAGCATCTGCAAGACTCTGTTCCTTATGACCATTTTTTTTTTAATAGAGGGTGAGAGATTGAGAGAGAGAGGCAGGGGAAGAGATAAACACATGTAGCACTATTTGACCACTGTGAAGCTTCTTTCTTGCAGGTGGGAGAGTCTTGAACCCAGATCCTTATATAAGGGTAGCGTATATGCTTTACAAGGTGAGCTACCACCCAGCCCCCTAGAAATGTGTTTGCTAAGTGAAGTAAGTTATCCATTTTCTCATGTTGGGGCTCTGGGAAACACATGGCAAAAGCTCAGGAGATGGGTGGAGGGTAGATAGCATAGTGGTTATGCAAAGAGATGCACGCCTGAGGCTCCAAAGCCCCAGGTTCAATCCCCCAAACCACCATAAGCCAGAGCTGAACAGTGCTGTGGTTAAAAAAAAAAAGCCCAGGAGAATGAATCCATACCTAATAGCCTACATCTAAGAACCTACCCTTTCCAATCCAGTTGCCCTCTAACTTAAAGGGATGCAGCTGGGGAAACAGTTCACCTGGTAGAGCATCAGACTTACATTAGGGAAGTTCCCAGTTTGATCCCTGGCACTGCAAATGCCAGAGTGGTATTCTGGTTTCTAAGTGTCATGTGAGCTCTTTCGCATGTAATAAAAAAGCTAAATCTTTGAGAGAAACGAAACGCAAGGGGCTGTTTTTCCTTTGTAGAGAAGTTGAATGTAGAAGAGGCCAACTGGATGGTGAAAGGCGAGGAGGACTTTGCCTGGCTGGGGTACTCCCTCCATGGGGTCACCGTGGACAATAGAACTTTACTGTTGGTCGGGAGCCCAACTTGGAAGAATGCCAGTAGGTGAGCACTGCTAGTGGGGCCCAGCTGAGCAGAAAGGGTAGGCGTCTGCTGCTGAGGTAGGTATCAGAGAAAGGCGTTGAGAAATTCCTACTCCTTAAAGGCACGCTAAGTTTTTGGAACAAGATTGCAAATTCTTATTCTTAGAAGTCTAAAAATGACAATGATGGATGTACTAGTTTGACAAGACTGTCACAAAAAAAGATCCAGAGGTTGGGTGGCTTTACCAACAGGGATGTATCTTCTGATAGTACTTGTGACTGGAAAATTGAGATCAAGGTGTTGGCAGGTTTTTATTTGTCTGCTTGATTCCCCCACCCTATTCCCTCACTCCTTTGTTGATCAGTGGCCGTCTTTTCTCTATGTTCTCATAGCCCAGAAATAGGACACAGGGCGGGTTTCTATCACTGAGCACTGATGGTGGTTTATTTCATTGTCAACTGTATTTCTTTGGTTTTTAAAGGAATTTTGGACTGTCACCCAAGCCTTGAGATTTTTCTGCAGTTTGTCCTTGTCTAGGGTACATTTCTCTTGGGTTAGGATACACCCTAACAACCTCATTTAGACATAGTTATCTGGCTACAGACCCCTGCCTCCAAATGGGGCCACATTCTCCTTAGTATTTTAATATATGAATGGATGGGGGGGGGCATTTCAGCCCACAGCAGTAGCCTTCCCTTTCTTTTCCTGCTAGCTGGGAGGCAGGATGGCAGATCTCTGTCGGAAGAACTCTGATTTTATTATCCACTCTGAAAATCCCCCCCTAGCCCACAGTAGGCCAAGGATCACAGGACTGAGAGCATGTAGGCATAGGGTCAGCTTTGTTGGAATAGGTGTGTTGTCTTTTCTTGGACTTGAATGTGTGACTACCTCTGTGTCCTAGCAGCTGAGCCTAATGTGTTTGTTGCAGTCTGGGCCACTTGTTCTACAATCGTGATGAAAAACAGAGCCTTGGACGGGTGTATGGCTATTTCCTGCCAAACTGCCAAAGCTCATTTACCATTTCAGGAGACAAGGTATGGCAGTGCTTTCCTCCCAGGAAAATACACTACAGAGTAAGTTTTCTTAGCTGTTACACTAAATTGCTTTATTGCACTTCACAGGCAATGGGGAAACTTGGTACTTCCCTGTCAAGTGGTTATGTCATGGTGAATGGGACACGGACACAAGTGCTTCTGGTTGGTGCCCCAACTCGCGGTAAGTGATGTGTCATAAATTTTGCTTCTTTTTAGACTAGGTAGCTCGTAACTTCTTTCTCCAGTCAGCTGTTGGATATTTAGGTTGATTTCCTACTTTACTTATTGTAAATGGTGCAGCTATGAAAATAGGGGTGCACACATCCTGCTGAATTAGTGCTTTCATGTTCCTCAGACATGTGCTGCTAGTGGTACCGCTAGATCATAAGAGATTTACACTTTTATTTGCCTTGGGACTCTTCATACTGTTTTACATATGGTTACACAAGTGGTAAAGCAGGTCTGCATGTGTCTATCTTTCTCTCTCCCTCTCTGCCTTCCCCTCCTCTCTCCATTTCTCTCTGTCCTATCCAACAACGACATCAATAACAACAATGATAACTACAACAATAAAACAACAAGGGCAGCAAAAGAGAATAAATAAATGAATATTTTTTTAAAAATCTGCTCTTAGATAGGAGAACTGTGGCAATTCTTCTTCTAGCATTTGCCCTTCTTCTGTAGCCAGTCAACAGCGTCAGGTTGAGCCTGATGTAAAGTTTCGAGACCTCCTTTGAATCTGGAGAGGTGGCAGTCGTTGACTATGTGGGTCATAGTCTGTCTGTAGCCACAGGGGCAGTTCAGGTCGTCTCTGGCTCCCCAGTGATGGAACATAGCGGCGCACCGGCCATGGCCTGTTCGATAGCGATTGAGGAGGGCCCAATCATAACGTGCTAGGTCAAAGCCGGGTTGACACTTGCAGGGGTCTGTGATGAGGTGTTTGTTCTTTACCTCAGCTGACTGCCAACTCTGTTTCCAAGAGTCTGGAACAGAGAAGTTCAGTGTAGGTATAGGGGACCAGATTGGGTGACGAGACGTCAAGCGTTGAACAGGATGGGCGAAGATATCCGCGTATATTGGCAGGTCCAGTTGAGCGTAGACGTGGGAAATGAACTTAGATTATTCATCAGCATATTGTGGCAATTATTCATCAGCATATTGCTTCTAATAGCAGAAAAAGTTAGGGATGAACTAAATGTAAACATTTTATAATCTGAAGGTCTCTATTTTACTTAGAATATACAATGTGTAGGACAGAGTGGTAGTGCACCTGGTTGAGTGCACATGTTACAATGTGCAAGGACCTGGGTTCAAGCCCCCAGTCCCCATCTGCAGGGGGAAAGCTTCACAAGTGGTGAAGCAGGGGTGCAGGTGTCTCTCTGTCTCTCTCCCTCTCTATCACCCCCCTTCCCTCTTGAATTCTGGTTGTCTCTATCCAATAAATAAAGTTAATTAAAAAAATTAAAAGAAAAAAAAAGTTTGTTAAAAAAAGAATATGCAATGTGTTTACACATCAATTTGTCTACCCAAAGAAACACTACATATCATATACAGTTGCTTTATGTTTTTGAGGTATTATACTAAGTTATAAGTTAAAAAATTGTTTTATGGCATTCACAAGTTTAACATCCAGTAATTTTAACTACTCAAGAAAGTTACATGTAGTACCTTACTGTTTATAGTTTTATAGGTTTTTTTTTTATGAATGGCAAGTGTGAAACACATGAGGTGATGTCTGTTCTCTTGTGCCTTTCAAGCATCTAGCTGGTAAGATGTATGTTTAGAATAGTGCTGCTGTTTTCTGCTGCCATTGTCAGCCAAAATACTCTTGAGAAATAATATACTATTCTTCCCCCTCAAAATCCCCAGAAATTCATGATAGAAATGAAAACAAAGTTGAGGTCTGAAAATTAATGGTCACTAAACAGTGTAAGCATTATGGAAGGAATTCTGTTACTGCAGCATTTTTATTTATTTATTTATTTTTTAAAGAATTTGTTTATTTATTCATGAGAAAGATAGGAGGAGAGAAAGAACCAGACATCACTCTGGTACATGTGCTGCCGGGGATCGACCTCGGGACCTCATGGTTGAGAATCCAATGCTTTATCCACTGTGCCACCTCCCGGACCACAATTGCAGCATTTTTAAGACTTAGAAATTCATAAAGATCTCAGGATATTAAAAAAAATTTTATTAATAGTTTGTTGGATTATTTGTTACTCAAGGGTTAAGTAGTCAGGGGTTATGACAAGTTTTGTATAGAAAAACATAAAAATACATCATGACTTTTACAACAAATCAATAATATAGAAATGAAGAAACATTAGTTTTTCCCTTGTCTAAAATGTATACATGCTACTGTTTAACACCTATGTTATTAAGGAATGAGGCTCTGAGTGTCAAATGTATCTGAATCCTTCTCTTCCCCATCACTGTTTTAAAATTTAATTTTATTATGATGGAAAGAGAAACAGAGTAGGAAGGAGGAGCTAGACACCTGCAGCACTGCTCACTGCCATTGAATCTGGACCCCTGCAGGTGGGAGCCCAGGGTTTGAACCCAGGTCCTTGTGCATTGTAATGTGTGCTCTTCAAGTTATGCTATCACCAGACCCCCTCCTTTTCTTAATTACTTTAAGAGCAGTTTCAGGCTCACAGAAGAATTGAGTATAGACTTCCCACTGAACCTGTCTTCATAGGAACACAGTTCCCTCACCACTACAGACCTCCTCCTAACGCATTTGCTACAGTTGACAAACATAAATTTAAAAAAAAAAAAATCATCTTTATTTATTTGAGACAGTCAGAAATCAAGAGGGAAGGGGGGATAGAAAGGGAGAGAGAGACACCTGCAACACTGTTTCACCACTTGCAAAGCTTGCCCTGTGCAGGTGAGGACCAGGGCTTGAACCTGGGCCCTTATACACTGTAATATGTACACTCAACCAGGTGTGCCACCATCTGGCCCCTGACAAACATTGTCAGACATTGTATGGCTTTGGACAAATGTATTATCTAACCACTATTATATTATTATCTCACAGGATAGTTTCACTGCTCCCCAAATCCTCTGTGCTTCACCTATTCATATCCCTTCCTTCCTCATTAATACTGACCTTTAAAAATCTGTTTCGTTCTTCTAAAAAGTCAGTTGAGATACCTTTTTAGATAGGCTTCTTTCTTTTCATTTAGTAATATGCATTTAAAGGTCACTCATATTGTGGCTAAATAACTACTGTTTTGAATAATTTCTTCTGAAATGTTGAGAATTTTGTGAGACATTTTGATGAAATTCTGAATTAATAAGCTGTGAACATTCCTTTTTCTTTTTTTTTTTTTTTTTCCTTTTACCAGTGCACTGTTCAGCTATGGCTTATGGTGGTGTGGGGGAATTGAACCATGGACTTCCGGAGCTTTGGGCATGAGTCTCTTCGCATAACCATTATGCTATCTATCCTCCACCCAGCTGCGAACATTCCGAAATGACTGCTATTTACACATATATTGATATATCTAGGTTATAGAATATAGTCTAGATAAGCTGTCAAATATCTTTCTAGTCCTTACTCTGTAAAAGTAAGGACTTGGACCAACTTCCTCCAGGTTAGACTTTGGGACTACAAGGCAGCTGCATAGGTCTCAAGGCCCAGCAGAAGCACTAGAGATGTGTAGACTGGCCTCTATCAGATGACCTGACCTCGGCCCACATTATTTTTCTAACATATTATTTTATTTATTTTTATAAATTATTTAATAATGATTGGCAAGATTGTGGGATAAGAGGGGTACAATTCCATACAATTTCCACCACCAGAATTCCATATCCCATCCCCTCCTTTGCAAAGGGTCCTTACTCTTTATCCCTCTGGGAGTATGGACCAAAGATTTTCATGGGGTACAGAAGGTGGAAGGTCTGGCTTACAGTAAAGATTTTTAAAAAATATATTTTATCTTTATCAACAGAGAAAGATGGGATGCTTGGGATCAGTCTTCAAGCCTCAAGACTATGGCCATGGTAGTCCCTGCCACTTTTCCTTGTCTCAGCTTGGTTCCTTTTGATTCTCCTTTTCTGTATTGCACAGTACACCCTAGGTGCAGATGAAGATTGCTTTACTGGTAACAGATCTTTCTAAAAAGCAAAACTCTAGCAATTGGTCTGTCACAATCTTCAGTATTGACACTGCCAGGAAACCTGTTGAAGAAGTTAAAATTTCTTACACTCACTCTACCCGAAACTGGTGAAAATCCAAGAGAAAGGCACCAAAGCACATGTTCTGAAATATAGGAAAGTTGAGTGGCAGCTACAGATAATATGCTGACCTGTGCTGTCAAAGTCTCTCCAGGTTATTCTTGCATGCAGTTGGAGATCCCATGGCTACCACCAGCCATAAACCTTGGGAACATGCTGCATTTCGGTCCACATTTTTAGCATAGCTTGCACCTATGTGCCACAGACAGGCAGAGAGGGAGAAGCCACAAAAATCACTCCCCCTATGGCAGGGTGCGACAGAGGAGCAGACAGAGAACTGCAAGTATGCTATTAGATTCCTGTCACTCCAGAGATTAATATATATATATATATATATATATATATATATATATATATATATATATATATGAAAGCACTGCGCAATTCAGGTTTATGGTGGTGTGGGGATTGAACCTGGGACTTTGAAGCCCCAGGCACGAAAAATCTCTTTCCATAACCATTATGCTATCTCCCCCACCCTGATGAGTTCATGTTCCTACATGAAAAGTCAGTAAGGATTTTCTCCTGCTTAAACCTTTCTGGGTACTTGAGGCTTTCACCCTGCGCATTTTCATCCTTGTAAATGACAGCGTATACTGTAATATGGTTCATTGCAGATGATGTGTCTAAAATGGCATTCCTGACCATGACCTTGCACCAAGGCGGAACCACGAGGATGTATGAACTAACACTTGACTCACAACCGTCTTTGCTCAGTACATTCAGTGGAGACCGCCGCTTCTCCAGATTTGGTGGGGTTCTGCACCTGAGTGACCTGGATAATGATGGCTTAGGTAAGAAAGGAACAGTGCCTTTGCCCAACCGACCAGTCTCTTAACTGGATCAACTAGGATCTGCCCTTATAATTGAGTCTAGTTGCCTAAGGGCCTTTAGTAGATCTTGAATCAGATACATTGGGAGTGAGATGTGAGATGCATTTTGTGAAGATGGTCAATGAGTAACCATGCCACTTGTTACTAGTGAATTATGAAACAGAAAAGCTTATGAGTTAGGATGAAATCAAGGTAAACTAATTAAAGACATACTAATACTGCTTTTTAATTTTTTTTTTTTTTTTAGTGAGAAAGATAGGAGAGAAAAAGAACCAGACATCACTCTGGCACATGTAATGCCAGGGATCAAACTCAGGACCTCATTGCTTGAGAGTCCAAAGCTTTATCACTGTGCCACCTCCCGGACCACCATACTAATACTGTTTATGGGAAGTTAGGTTAGGATCTAGTTAATAATAGAATAAAAGAATGACAGTATCTTTTATTAACAGATGAAATTATCATGTCAGCCCCATTGAGGATAGCAGATGTGACTTCTGGGCTGATTGGGGGTGAAGATGGTCGTGTTTATGTGTATAATGGCAATCAGACCACCTTAGGTGATATGACAGGCAAATGCAAATCCTGGATAGCTCCATGTCCGGAAGAAAAGGTAAAGTGTTCAGAATTCTCTTTCTTTTCTTTGGGAAAGAACTCCTACTTAATAAGTCCTTAGGTCCATTGTGAAACCAGAATTTTTTTTTTCAACAGAGAAATCAGAAATTTATTTTAATTTGTGAAGCTAGAATTTTGATCTGAACTCTATGGTTTTGGGGTCAAGACCCAGTCACTGGCTTAACCTAGGTTTTTCAGGCTCAAGCTGCCTGCATCCTTGCTATTCTGAAGTGTTTTGTCCCCCAGAGCTGATGTTCAGCTGGACTTGGTATCATAGTGCTTTTCAGTCAGACTTTCACTGCTTGATCAGGTTCTCATTAAAAAAAAAAAAAAATCCCACTCATTTATGTCAATACTTTGTTTTACTAATTTTTCTGAAGTGAATTTCCTGGGCCTGAATTGAATCATTTTGATCACTTCTTTTTTAAGCTTGAATAAAACTTTAAAATTTTCATTAATTTTTAGAAAACAAAAAGTACAAAGAAAATTAAAAGTCTACTTAGAATATTACTTTGAAGAGATGTCATCTTTTATATGTATTATCTATTATTTTTCTATGAAGTTAATGTGACCATTTACTGTACATTTACTGTGTCTAGTACCATGCTAAGTACCTTCTGTACATTTAACCCACATCAAAACTATTAAGTTGGTATAAATGATCATTTCTAGATAAAATGAGTATCACACGTTTGTTCTATGTCAAACTGCTAGGAAATGGCACAATAGGAACCTCAATTATTAAAGATGTGTTTATGAATTTTTTAAAATTTCTTTATTGGGGAATTAATGTTTTACATTTGACAGTAAATACAATAGTTTGCACATGCATAACATTTCCCACTTTTCCATATAACAATACAACCCCCACTAGGTCCTCTGTCAACCTTTTTGGACCTGTATTCTTCCCCCCACCCACCCCAGAGTCTTTTACTTTGGTGCAATACGCCAATATGTTTATGAATTATTGTTGACAATTAGGATTATATCTAACAATAGGACCATTTCTGTGCCATCCTATTTTAAACAGTATACTTACTGGCTGTGTAGTATTTTATCTTTAGATAAATGTATAGTTAACCAACAAATGATTATTAATCTATTAGAAGAAATAGATACATAAACATTTTAATTTTAAATTTTAAAAAATTTATTATTGGATAGAAAAGAAATTGAGAGAGGAGGGAGAAAGAGAGACAGAGACGTCTGTAGCCCTGCTTCACCACTCGTGAAGTTTTCCCCCTGCAGGTTGGACCAGAGGCTATAACCTGGGTCTTCGTGCACTGTAATCTGAATGCTTAAGCAGGTGTACCACCGCCTGGCCCCTACATAAACATTTTTATAATGAAAACTTATGAGCTAAACTTCTAACGTCAAAGTTAATACATATAAATTGAGAAACCAGAGCATTTCTCTAGCATATATGATACCAGGGATTGAACTCAGGACCTCATGCTTTCAAGTATATCTCTCCTGGGAGTTGGGGGAGGAAGGAATGCATAATTCAAAAGCTAAAAATATGAATGTAAGGTATAATAACCTACACTAAGTCTCCTTTTGTAATCATTTTCTAGGCACAATATGTATTGATCTCTCCCGAAGTAAGTACCTTTGGAAGAAGTAAAGAAAAATTCCCTAGCCTTTTACTGAAAAACATGGTGTATTTTCAAGAGATAATTAACAAGTCGGAATGTTTTACAGGCAAGCTCAAGGTTTGGGAGCTCTCTGATCACAGTGAGATCAAAGGAAAAAGTAAGTACAGACTGCATATTTATTTTAAAGGTGGGGTTGGGGGGATTTTTTTTTTTTTGGAAGAGAAAAACAGAGGGAAATAAGATGATTCTGTTAACTTGTTCAATCTTTCTGCCAAACCTCAACAAATGAGGTTAGCAAGTATATAACCTGTGGATCAACTGCTGTTGTCACCTACTTTCTCTACAGCTTAGGAGCTGAAAATGATTTTTAGGTTTAAAAGATTTGTTTGTGACTGTGAATTTCAGATTTCAGTGTCTGTTTTATCAGTACATATGCTCACGCTCATTTGTTTATGGTGTCTGTTGTACTACAATGGCAGAGTTGGCTAGTTGCATCACAGAAAAGTTTGCTGACTCTCGCCATTTAACTAGTTGATTTTCTCTGGTCACACACTTCTACTTGTCATTGCTGTATTTCTATGTATTGCACTATGCCTGTTTTCAGGCAAATATATAATTAACTGATTCTTTTTAAATGGTTGCACCATATTTTATTTTTGGTTTACCTTTCCATGGGCTTATTTTATTTTATATTTTTTGCTTTATTTTTACTCTTGACAAGACAGAAATTGAGAGGAGGGGGGAAAATAGAGACACCTATAGCACTCCATTACTTGTGAAGCTTGCCCCCCTTGTAGGTGGAACCAGGAGCTTGAAACTGGGTCCCTGCACATGGTATCATATATGCTTAATGGGTAATCCAGTGTGCCACTGCCTGGCACAGTTTAAGATTACAAGTACAGTTTCACACCATACTTATAACCAAAGTTCTTAAGTATGAAAAGATTCTCTCTAGAGATCAGTCTTGCCTTCTTATTATGTGATTATTCATGATATATATACATATATATATATACATATATGTATATATGTATATATATATATATACATATATATACATATATATATGTATATATACATATATATGTATACATATATATATGTATATATACATATGTATATATACATATATATGTATATATATACATATATATGTATATATATACATATATATATATATATATATATATATATATATATATACACACACACATTTTGAACATTAGTATGTACAGAAGACTCGAGGGGCTATTAGAGGGCTGGGCATTGATACATCTGGTAGAGCACAAATATTACCAATGTCTGAGACTCCAGTCTGGGGTCCCTGCCTGCGGTGGGGGACTCTTCATGAACTGTGGAGCAGTGCTGTAGGTGGCTCTCCTTCCTCCAGTGTTCTCTATTACAAAACAAAACAAAATAAAACAAAACAAGCCAGTTGCCAGGTGGTGGCACACCTGGTTGAGCGCACATGTTACAATGTGCAAGGACCGGGGTTCGAGCCCCTGGCCCTCACCTGTGGGGGGAAAGCTTTGTGATCCCTGTGAAGCAGGGCTGCAGGTGTCTGTCTCTCCTTCTCCAACTCCTCATCCCTCTCGATTTCTGGCTGTCTTTATCCACTAAATAAAGATAATAAAAAGTTAGATTTAAAAAAGGCCATCAGGAATGGAATTGTATAGGCACTGAGGCCCAGTGGTAACCCTACTGACCAAAAAAAAAAGAAAAAAAAAAGAAGATATGGGAAGTTAAAAATGAAAATCACTGTAAGGTTAAACTATGGAATAAAGGTTGTGAAGCCTTCATAGTTTTATTGTCACTTGGCTTTACCAATTCAGGTAAACTCTTTTCAGGTGGACAGAGTGAGGGGCTGGGGAATTGCTAACCCAGGAGAGCACATACTTTTTCATGTACCCAGGCCCCATCCCCTGCCTGGGTAAGTGGCGTAGTCTCTCTCTCTTATCTAAAAACAAAAAGCCTGATAAAAGTGGTGGGATTGTGAAGGCAACAGCCCTTTTGGCCAAAAGACAAAATAAAACAGGGTAGGGAAGGAGAGGGGACACCAAAGCTTCTCCCAAATGTGATGGGGTCTGGGCTTGAACCTATATTGCACACCTTCCCAGGTGAGCCTGTTTGCTGGCTTAGTCTCCTTAGAATTTATAGTATGAAACCAGGTCTGTGTGAGAGACCAGACTCATAACCAGTGTGGTGAAATTGCCCTCTAGTGGTCAATAATTCAAGTTATCCTTTATCTCATTTCATATAAGCAGCATTTAGCTTTCATTTTAATTTTGTTTTGCCTCTAGGGTTATTGCTGGGGCTTGGTGTCTGCACTGCTCCTGGCAGTCATTTTTTCCATATATTGGATAGGGCAGATAGAATTGAGAGGAGGGGATTTTGTGAAGTGACACCCCCCCCCCCCCCCCGCAGCAAGAGGATCCTTGAGCTTCGAACTATGTGCCCTAACCTGGTATGCCACTGCCTGCCCACCTTAAAATTTTATTGATCTCTTTACTTTTTATTACTGGAGCACTGTTCAGCTCTGGCTTGTGGTATATGGGATTGAAGCTGGGACTTAAGAGCCTCAGGCATCAGAATCTCTCTGCATGATTAAAATTAATGTGGTTATTAAACATGGATTACAAAGGCTATCGGGAGGATTCCCTAAAGGTTTGGTCATAAAATTACTATAATCTTGGGTTACATTTAAAATTTCATTTTCCAAAATTAGGACATTATAAAGGGCCCACATTTTATGTAAAAATTATGCATACTGGGCTGTGGTACACTCAGTACAGTGCAGATGTTACCATGAGCAAGGGCCCACATTCAAACTCCTAGTCCCCACCTACAGGGGGCAGCTTCATATGCAGTGAAGCAGATAGCTTTCTCTCCCTCTCTGTAAATTAGACATATCAATTATTATTTACACCGAGAATAGGAATATGCACATCAAACACTTAGAGGATTTCTTTTGGTTGCTAGGGATCTGTGTATGCAAGATCCCACTGTTTCCAAGCCAACTTTTTCATTCTTTTAGACAAAGTGAGGTGGGTGGTAAGGGCAGTAAGTGGTGTTAGGCAGGCCCTTGTGAAAAAATTCATTACTATTCCAGATACGCTGTTCACATTGTATAACTGGAATTCTTGAATCAACACTTTATTCTCTATGTATGAAAGAAGAGTCTGACATGAATGAACTTAGCCGTATTTTCTGAACCTACCAAAATAAGAGTGTTAGTATTTAAGCAGAGAGAGAGAGGATTTAAGTTCAAGTCATGGGATCTAGCTAATGTTCTACCCACTCTTACGTCTTCAGAACATCACATGATGTCTGGCCTATCGCAGGAACTCAATACATGCTATATGT
This sequence comes from Erinaceus europaeus, assembly GCF_950295315.1. Classification (NCBI taxonomy): domain Eukaryota; kingdom Metazoa; phylum Chordata; class Mammalia; order Eulipotyphla; family Erinaceidae; genus Erinaceus; species Erinaceus europaeus. The sequence continues at coordinate 38,371,571 of NC_080165.1, forward strand.
TACATAAGTAGTGACTTTGATTTTGTGTTCTCTACAGAACCAAGTTGTCATTGCTGCTGGAAGGAGTTCTTTTGGAGCCCGACTCTCTGGGGCACTTCACATCTACAGTCTTGGCTTAGATTAAAGAGTCTACTTCCTTTTCCTAATCTGTCTTCCCTCTCGTGTCAAGTTGCTCCCCAGGGTGAACACTCTGGTGGCCATTAGTAGAGTGAGTGCTGCTGTGCATGAAGACACAGGCTCTGTGGAAACACAATGCAGTATAGAACGGTGCATCAGAAATATATGATATAGTCTGCTTATTCAGCTGGCACCCCTCCAATTTACATTCTTGCTTCTATGCTTTCTTTCGTAACTTACTGCCTGTCCCCATACCTGTTGTTTGAGTTATTTTCCTTTCTAAAATGATTCCTGTCTTTCTGATGCCTGAAAAGACCTGTTGGTTTACCTCCTAGGAACAATTCCTCTAACAGATGGCCTTTTAAAACTGGTAACTCGTTTCAATTAAAGAGAAATGATATAGTATATATGGAGGTTTGGGGAGGCAGGGAAACAGTAGTTAAGGGTAGCCTTACACTTTCAAAAGTCACTTGTAAACGATTAAGATCCCTATTGAGTTTTACATTTTGAATGTTTCATATAGTGAAGGACAAATGTAACTAAAACCCCGTCATCTTTCTGTGCTCTCAGATGCTTTAGCAGGGATAGCTGTTTTAGTAGTTGACAAACTTAGTAACTCTCCATCAGTTTTACACGACCCCACAAAGTGCTTTTGTTGCACTAAGTTGCCACAAGTTGTGCCAGGAGACCAAGGAGAAGAATCTGGCCCAAGACAAAGTTGATGTCAGGAACTGAGGTGAGTGAAGCAGGACGTGGATTCCCTTGTTCCTGAACTGGTTTTAGTTGAATGGTGTTATCTGCCAGTCATACAGGAACAATAGGTTTCAGTTTTGCTAAAAGACTTTGCACTAGAGAGCATAATGGTTAAGCAAAAGGTCCTAGTTTTTATCCCTGCACCACAAGCCAGAGCTTACAAGTGCTCTCCAGTAAAAAGAGGGAGGGGAAAAAGAAAAAAGGCTGGATGGTGGTATACCTGGTTGAAAGCACATTACCATGTACAAGGACCCAGGTTCAAGCCCTCACCTTCCACCTGTAGGAGGGAAGCTCTGAGTGGTGAAGCAAGGCTTAACGTCTTCCCTTTCCTACCAAAGGGAAAAGGGAAACAAACCCTCCCTGCCAAAATTTGGCATTATCTGTCAACTAGAAACTGATTTTCAAAGGATCTATCCTATGAAGGGTATTTAACCACACTAATTCCATAGAAAAATCATGTAAACTGTATTCCTTCTAAATGTCAGCTTTTATGCAAATATGTAAAAACCTAACATATAAAAGTGTCTAGTATACTGTATATCAACAGGTGGATTAAATTTTCACTTCACTAAACACTGATTGTAGTTCTAAAAAGTTGATTCTGAAATGATCAAGAACAAAAATGGAAGTATCTTGTAGGGTTTTAAATTTCAGCACAAATCTGAGGTCATACAAGAACTTAATATTATCTTTATTTAAAACATCAGAGTATACAGATATAATTTCAGCTTTTGCTATCATGTAATAAAATTTCCCCAAATCTTAGAGATTAGAACCGTTTTAAGTATGATTTGAAGTGAGTTTGGGAATAAACTCAGATATTTGAACTCCACATTCTATGTATCAATCATTCAACATTCCACAGATTACCACTGACATAGGCTTAAGGAAATTCCAAGGAACGAAGTATAACAACTTTTAGAATAATTCAGCAGAATAAATAGCTTCTCACATCAAATTGTCTTGTGGTTATTTACCATAGTCTCTATCAAGAAAAAAGTGTTAATAGTATCCTGAAATGATATTTGTAAAGTTTTCTTAGAAGCTTTCTACAAAATGTATCATGCCTTGCTAGGTCTTATACATGCTAAACAAGAGATAATTACTTGTTACTTCTGTAACTCAAGAGCTTGGTATTTTATCATTACTATTCAAATAGTGGTTTATAGGTGGGAGTATAGCATGATTATGCAAAGAGACATTCATGTCTGAGGCTCTCAAGTCCCAGGTTCAATCCCCCACAATGCCATAAACCAGAGCTGAGCAGTAATCTGGTTAAAAAAAAAAAAAGATAAATCAAATAGTGGTTTATGTATTCAGCCAATTAACTCAAACTTTAAAACTGCTATATATATATATATATATATATATATATATATATATATTTGGTATAAGCTATTAGAGATTTAATGTAAGAAACATCCTGAAGTCATCAAAGCAGACCTAGATGGCATTTTGAAATCATTCTTGATCTGATCACTTTCAAGAACTTATTTTGAAGAGCTGGGGCCTCACTCCTAAGCACTTCTGGACTGCTTTTTCATTCAAGAGATGCACTGAAGATTCCTTTGGATCACAAATCACAAATACACCCTATTCAGTGAGCTCTAATTCGTCAGCCTTCCAGGAACTTTTTAAGTAGTTAGCTTTTCTTCATTAGATTTATAAGCTAGCATTTATTTTTTACTCTTTCTGGTAAGACATGACTTACCAAGAAAATGATTTTACCCAAGTTCCAATGGTTTTGTTTCTAGCTAAGTTAAAAAAAAAAAAAGTTTCCAGGACTCAAGAAACTGAATTTTTTTTTTTTTAAATTAGTGATTTAATAATGATTGACACGATTGTGGGATAAGAGCGATACAATTCCCACCACCATATACCCTCCACTGGAAGGGTTCCTAGTATTTATCCCTTGGAAGTATGGATCAAAGATTTTTATGGGGTGAAGAAGGTGGGAAGTCTGGCTTCTGTAATTGCTTCTTTGCTAGACATGGGCATTGACAGGTCGATTTATATCCTCTCAGCCTGAAGAAAGTGAAATCTTAATGGAGTAAAACCCGTAAGCTGATGTAAAATGATCATTCTTTTTATTCACCCTGTTCTGTAAAAAAGGGAAAAGAAGAAAATAAGGTTTTGCAAGGATCAATGTAAAAGATAAACTTAAGGTACATACATGCATATATTTAAACTAGTTTTCCAGTGATGAGAGCAGAAAATTCACAAGAATGTAAATTTCTATAACAATTATAAAAAACTCACTCAAAACTCTAATCACAATTTTTTTTTCTTTTTTTTTGGAGGGGGTGTGTATGTCAATCTTTCCATGCCTTTTGAACTTTTAGTAGAATTCTGGTCTTCTACAAAATAAGACCTCTGATTATTTACTCAAGATTCTGACAACTTAACAAGGCTCTGTTACTGGAGTATTTTATTTATCAAATGCTGTTACTTAAACATTTTTTTCAAGTCTGATTTGTAAAAGAAAAATCATAAACATATCTACAGAAATTTTCCAATGATTACTATAAAATCATTTTTCACCATGTTAACGATCCGTTAGGACATTCCTGCTTGATCCAAGTCCATCTGGCCTGAAGCTGTTTTTCACTTCCATCCTTCTATCTGCCTGTAGGGCCTTTTTGGGTAAAGATGTCATCTAAATAAATCAGGAAAATTAATTTTAGTTTGTATTCTTCCTAAGAGAATAATTATTAAAATGATACGGTAACTACTAAATAAGAGAAGGACTAGAGATGACATAACTAACTGAAGTACTTATTCCAGTGGTGTGGTTAAGCAGAAAGTTTGCCAGGCTCTGTAAAGTGTCTTACACCTTATTTAAATGGATCATTAGCACTAAGAATTAGTTGATAAGGCCTGTGGCAAATTAAACCCAGGTTGTCTGACTTAAAAGCCCAAGTATAACTATGTGTAAACCGTGCTGTGAATCAAACTTTTCATACCATAGAAGGGAAAGGAGCTTCTAGTTGACGCCCAAGGAATGACAGTAAGCGCCTCCAGATCAGACCACTTCCCATAAACATAATTCCTGTTACCAGCCAAAATACTCGATGGTCCTAAAAGAAAACACAAAATTTTACCAGTAAAAAAATTAGGTTCCTCAGACAAAATTCTCTGGGTTATTATTGTCGCTGAGTTTAAAAGAAGTATTATTTGTACAGTTCTTTCCTGTAGAAGGTAATCAAGAGTGGTTTGGGAGGTGGTACAATGGATACAGCATTGGACTCTCAATCATGAAGTCTGAAGTGTTATCCTTGACATCATTTGTGCCACAGTGATGCTCTGATCTCACTGAATAAAACAAAAATAAACTAAGAAGAGCCTTGATAGCACCCAGAGATCAAAGCTCAGGATAAGCCAGAAAAGAAACATTTTTAATCCACTTATAAACCAAGCTGCTTTTGTGTTTCTTCAAGCCTTTATTTGCAACCTTTTAACAGCTAATAAATTTTAACAGCTAATAATCACAGAGGACAGAAAACTTTTGCTTATAATTATTGTTTGAGCAGTCTAGGAGGTAACACATATAGCATTTATAAAGTTCCAACTTTATGCCCTGGTATTGCACATGCTAAAGTGATATTCTGGCTCAATCTTTTTTTTTTTTTTTAAACCAGAGCATTGCTCAGCTTTGGTTTATGGTGGGGCGGGGCGGGGTGGATATAAAACCTGGGACTTGAGAGCCTTAGGCATGAGAGTCTCTTTGTATAACCATTCTAAATCAATCTTTACAATACCAAAACAAACAAAAAAGAAAAACCTAAGAACTATAGTTACCAAACTGAGCTGAGGTGCTCAGGGTATCAAAATACCTGAGAATATTTTAAATTGCAATGAAAATATATCTGTGCAGTACCATGAAAACTATACAGCTCCTATGTTGTGTTAATCTCAGTAATTCATAAAGTAACTGACAAGTAATTACAACATAAAAACTTTTGATTTAAAGATGCTATGAAAAAATTCTTGTGGCACTAAGAGCATCATGACCTAACCCATTAATCTATTTGTTCCCATGAACGCTTGTGAGTAGTGCTGCGACTATACAGTTTACTCTCCATTACATTCCTAATCTTCTCCCAAGTTTGCATCAAAATATTTTGCTTTTATTATTTGCATGTGAAAATTATTGATACGTATATTTGTTACATTAGTATTAGAAGTTCTCTTTGGAAACAAATCCAAGAAGTTAGATTTTCAAAATGAAAGTAAAACTTGTTTCAGCCTCAGAGCATATTTATGTAAAACTAAATGAGTACAAGCAGCATGCTGCATTTTTTTTTCCCTGACTAAATGGGCAATGCGTTAAGGAAGCTTCTGACTTACAGTAAATGTTTTTTCTCATATTCATTTTCAAAGTTGTACCATTTTACAGTGTAAATTTTAGTTCATGGTTAATGGCAGACAAGGACCCCCATTTATGTTATTAATTGGTTAGCTATAATGATTAGGTTACTATGCACAATGGTAGTCTATTAAATGAGTGGTTAACACTGACAGTTTCATGTCATATATTGGGCAGAATTCTACCTCTTTGTAACAGGAAATTAAGTCAGGCTGACGATACTAGGAAGACAACTGCTAACTTAATTGTTTTCAGGTGATAAACCCAATCTCCAGTTATGTCAAAGAGGGCCTAATTATTTTTCTTTTAAATTTTTATTAGGACAGAGAAATTGAGGAAAGATAGGGATAGAGAGAGGGAAAGACACCTGTGGTCCTCTCCTTCACCATTTGTGAAGTGCATCCCCTGCAAGAAGCGGGGGCTTGAACCCAGGTCTTTACTTGGTAATATGTGTGCTCAATTGGATATGCCACTGCCAGGCCCTGGAAGGCCTAACTTACTGAGCAGAGATTTTTGTCAACATGAGTTTTAATACATGCAAACTACCACTGTTTTTTGTATACTTGTTCTAAAACTATAAATCAAAAGTCTAGAAAGGCCAAAATGTGACAACTTGAAAAATTTGTCAGAAGCAAGTCAGATTTAAAATTCCAAGTGTCATTAAAATGCACATACAGTGCAGTATGAAATTTCCAGATAATGAAAGGTACAAATGGCCAAGATTTAGGGATTTAATGTTTCCTGTGCATCTTGTGGAAAAAGATATCAAACTCATCGAAAGAATTGAGACCCCACAAATTTATAATGATTAAGAAAAAGTAAAAGCTGGCTCAACTAGGAACAGCAAAGAGGATCACCTGAGAAGGCAACAAGATAAGACTAGGATCACTCTAGGAACCCATCAAGCTACAGTTAAAAAGGCCTCAGGCTTCCTTCCGTAGCCTGCAGGAAGGAAGAGGGATAAAGAAGAGGGATTAACAGCCATTGTGCTTCACTTCAGGGATTGAGATAACATTAAAACTGTAAATTTCCAAAATTGTGAACTCTTACTACCTTACTTAGAAACAAGTCAACCCAGGCAAGTGAGATAAGTCGACTGAAAAGTACTGAGGGACGTCATACCACATCAAATACAATGCTTAAACCAAGAAGAAACATTGGAGAAATTAACTAGGACAAAAGTCCAGATAAAAGCCCCCCAAAAGATAGAAGCACAATAAGTAAATAAGGAGGAAAGGGTGTGCTTTACTTTGGAGTGACAGAATTAGAACATCACTTGATAATTACTATAGTAAAATCTAACTTAATGCACTAAATAAAAGTATTGAAAGCTAACATTGGAGGAAGAAAATCTGATGACTAACAGATTTCTACAGATTTAAGTAGCTCCCTATGTGCTACTTAATTCCATAAGGAAAAAAAAAAAAGAGTAACTTTTTAAAAGGAAAGTTGGCAGAAAACACCTTAACCAAATGACCTAAGTTATCACTGGCAGGACAAAATCACATATGTCTCCTGATGGGATTCAGTGTAAAGAATATATAGACAAGAAATAAAATCACAATCTAATAATGTACAGTTTGAATACCTGACTTCTATTCTTTGAATATGTCAAGCTGATGAAAGATTAAAGAATTAGTATAGAAATCACCCAAGGAGACAAAACTATATGCCTTATGACATTCTTTGAGATGTAAGATAATTATTGATACAGACAAGTGCCTAAGTAAGCAAGTAACTTTCATTGTTAACTTCTAGACTATGATATGAGATATTAGATTAAAGGGGCATCACATTTGTTGCTTATTCTTGAATGCTTTAGAAAAAATGTATACACATGATGTACTGCATCAAAGAAAAGGACGGAGGAAGGAGAGAACTTCATGGTCCCGGTGCATAATATAAAAGGACCTAGGTTGTGGGTGTGAATGTTCTGTAGAAAACTTTCACAGAGAGATGAAAAATTATACCCATGTGCTAATGACTGCACTGCAAACCATTAAGCCCAATCAAGTGACTGAAAAAAATGTATATAGATAGAATGACAGAGTAAGTGTAATAAAATGGTGGTGTCTGACGAATCTGGGTGAAGGGTAGCTATATGGGAATTCTTTAATAGTCTGCCATTACAGAGGTTTCCCTATCCTATATTCACTACTGTAAGTATTAACCCTAACTGTGCAGGAGTTTTTTGATATCCATGAACTCAAAGAAAGAACATGTTTCATCAGTCCTTCTGGAACCCTAGAGAGATGGAATATACAACTTTGATGAGGCATGATTTTCTTCTGTGGGAACCAATCATTGTTACTGAGTAAGCCTAGCTCACTACTACCTACCATTTATCTATTATAACTTAGTTACTTATACCTAGGGTTTGCATACACCAGGACAACAAGAAATGAATTTCTAAAAAACCTTCCTTTCTGGAAAACAGGCACAAAATAAGAAAATATTAACATAAGTAATAAGATACAATCAAGTTTGCAGAGTGTGTAGAATGACTGTAAGCATTTAAGTGCAATTTTTTAATAAAAATGGAAGACATGAATTTATACATTCTGTAATCATAATCTAATTTTTGGGATTATCTTTTGAGAATGTTAGGGTTTTGTCTATGTTGCACAAGATAAACTAGTTCCTTTGGATTTTCTAATAGTCTAGATCTGGGCTCAAAAGTCTTCCATAGGAGTAGGGCAGTGGCTATCTTTACACCTGTTTTAACAGGCTTAACAATACTAAATAAATTTTAAATGAATTAAGAGCATATATTTTACTTCACTTGGAGAATACATATATTAAGACTTTCTTTTAAAATTCTATTTACAAAGATGATCTTCAGGGGTTGGATGGTGGTGCACCTGGTTCAGTGCACACATTACAATGGGCAAGGACCTGGGTTCAAGCCTCTGGTCCACAACTACAGGGGAAGCTTCCCTATTTTCCCTTTCCCTCTCAATTTCTCTGTCTCTAGCCAACATATTTTTAAAAAATAAAATTACAAAGATGATCTTCAAAATAAATAAATCAATAAAAGTAAAACACTGGCTGGAGAGATGGCACAGTGCAGAACTTGCAAGTATCAAGTCCTACATTAGAATCTGGCATTGCACATGCCAGACTGATGCTATACTTCCCTCATTAATAAAATAAAATGTTAAACAGCCCTTAGATTATTAAAACCGTACATTCTCACCTCTTCAAGAGAAGATTCCAAATTCATTCCGAAAGCAACTCCCATTAATCCAAAGAGTGAAAGAGAGAAGGTTCCCATAGTCAACTGCAGATTTAACCTCATCATCACATTGCGGTGGCTGGAGAAGAGAACACCTACTCAGATCAGACAGGCCCACTAATTATATAAAGCAAAGTCATTAAGTCATTTATTTAAAACCATATGGATTAAATCTACATCCTAAAAAAAAAAAAAAAGGACACACTTCCAGGCTATGGATGATGATGGTAAAATTCTTTCCAAAATGATAGTTCCTAAAGAATGTTACTTTTTAATTATTATTTTCAAGATTATTTTACATGATACATTACCTGTCCAGATTGATGAAGATAATACTCTGTGAGTCATCAATCAATATCCTAAGTTCACGAGCTGCGTTGGAAAGATCCTCAGCTAATCTGTAGTAGTTTTCTAACAGCAACTCCATCTCTTCTGCATGGTCAATTCCAGCGCTGCTCTTCTCACTGTAATTAAAATAGGCACTATGTCTCTGGTCTATAAATAAAACATCACCAAAAACTTCTTGAATTATAGTATTCATCTATCAAAGGAAAAAGAATCAGAGAGGCTGGGGGAAATAGCATAATGGTTATACAAAAGCTTTCTAAGCCTGAGGCTCTGAGGTCCCAGATTAAATCCAACACCCTAAGCAAGAACTGACTGGTAGTCTTGTTTGGTCAGCTGGTCTAACTTTCCCTCTGTATCAACTCTTTCTCATTAAAATAAATATTAAAAAAAAAGGGAGTCGCACGGTAGTGCAGCGGGTTAAGCACATGTGGTGCAAAGCGCAAGGACTGGTGTAAGGATCCTGGTTCAACCCCCGGCTCCCCACCTGCAAGGGAGTCACTTCACAGGTGATGAAGCAGGTCTGTGGGTGTCTTTCTTTCCCCGTCTTCCCCTCCTCTCTCCATTTCTCTCTGTCCTGTCCAATAATGATGATATCAGTAACAATAATAATAACTACAACAACAATAAAGGGCAACAAAAGGGAAAAATAAATATAATTTTTTTAAATACATAAAAAAACAAAACAGAGAAATAAGAGAAAAAAGAGAAAGGGGCTGGGTGGTGGTGCACTTTGTTGAGCATACATGCTGTAATATTTACAGACCTGGCAAGTCCCTAGTCCCCACCTATGGGTAGAAGCTTTCTGAGTGGAAAAACAGTGCTGCAAGTGTCTTTCTCCTACTCCAGCCTGCCTTTCCTCTCAATTTCTCCCTGCCGTATATATATTTAAAAAAAAAAAGTCTCTTCAAAATTTTTTTAAAAATCAAGTTTGTCTTTTCTATTACAGCTTCTGGGACTAATCACTGAGTGTTTTTGTCAACGGATCCTAAACTAAACTCAGTTCAAGAAGGCATATTTTCTATCCCTACATAGGCCACTCGTTTCTGTTGCAGAGCTATAATCCAAAGTGTTATGCAAGTAAATGCTAGTTGTTCCACAAGGCAAAACAAGATAAAAACAAAGAGCATTTTCTTTCCAAACTAAGTGTATTTACTTTCACATGTGAAGACAGATGTTTCCGGATGACAACAGCAGTTATTCTGCTCTTTATTTGTATCACTCCCTCATACCACACCAAGGAGGTAGTGGGAAGGAAGTTCTCCATAAAAGAATCATTGACAAGTTGACTTAATAAGCAAAGTGAGTGAAAGTGATGAGTATTCAAGTTTCTGAAACTTTATTTGCTATAGTATCATATATTTTAAAAAGTCTTAAAAAATTAAATGGCTTTAATTTTTCAAAATGCTTTAAAAAGTCTGCATAGTCTGAGAACTAAACTTACTTTTTGCCCCAAGCAGTATTGAGCATACATAAGATCAAATTACTTTTAAATATTACTTGTTAATTAAGGAGATAAAATTTCTCTGTATCTACCCAACAACAAATACACGAATGAAAGAAAACTGTGTCAACACTATATAGTAGGTCATTAACCTCATAATCAAATGTTAAAGAAATAAAAAGTTTAAGGGAGGGGAGCTGGTTCAGTGCTGAATACATGCACAGTATTTGTGAACCCCTGGGCTCAGTGCCCAGGAGCACATAAGACAGACTGGTGCTCTGGTCTTCTCCTTACTATCATGTTTATAAGATGAACATTTTTTTTTTGCCTCCAGGGTTACCAATGGGGCTCAGTGCCAACACTCCAAATGCACTACTCCTGGCAGACATTTTTTTCTTTCCCCATTTTATTGGACAGGACAGAGAGAAACAGAGAAGAAGGGGAAATAGAGGGAGAAAGATAGCTACAAATCTAATTGATGAATTAGGTTTGTAGCTATCTGTGAAGCTTTCTCCTTGTAGGTGGGGAGCAGGGACTTGAACCCAGATCCTTGTGCTTCCTACTATGTGAGCTTAACTGTATGCACCACCGCCCAGCCTCTGTAAGATGAACATTTTTATAGTTCGACATCCTCGAGGAAACACTCACGAAAGATATGTCTCTGATATCTGATTACTGTAAAAAATGGCAACTAATCCCTAGCACTGCAAAAATGGTATCATCTGTTTTCGATCTACACTATGCCTCGGCCTCGCGTGAGCTTAATGTGCAGCTTGGCGATACGAGAATCCGGCATGAAGCCCAGCCAGTCTATCTTGGCGTTACTCTCGATCGCACCCTGTCATTTCACAAACATCTCATAAAAACTGCAACAAAGGTGGGCGCGAGGAATAACATCATTGCAAGACTGGCCAGCTCCTCATGGGGCGTGAGCGCTTCCACACTACGATCATCATCTCTGGCATTATGCTATTCCACTGCAGAATACTGTGCCCCAGTATGGTTCTGTAGCCCCCATGTCCACTTGGTCGATTCTAAATTATATTCCTCCATGAGGATGATTTCTGGAACCATCCGTTCCACCCCGGTTCCATGGCTGCCAGTTCTTAGCAACATCGCCCCGCCAGATATTAGTCGGGATGTGGCATCATCTAAGTTCATTTCCCACGTCTACGCTCGACCAGACCTGCCAATATACGCGGATATCTTTGCCCACCCTGTCCAACGCTTGATGTCTCGTCACCCAATCTGGTCCCCTACGCCTACACTGAACTTCTCTGTTCCAGTCTCTTGGAAACAGAGTTGGCAGTCAGCTGAGGTAAAGAACAAACACCTCATCACAGACCCCTGCAAGCATCAACCCGGCTTTGACCTAGCACGTTATGATTGGGCCCTCCTCAATCGCTATCGAACAGGCCATGGCCGATGCGTTGCTATGTTCCATCGCTGGGGAGCCAGAGACGACCCAAACTGCCCCTGCGGCTACAGCCAGACTATAACCCACATAGTCAATGACTGCCACCTCTCCAGATTTAAAGGAGGTCTCAAAACTTTACATCAGGCTCAATCTGACGCTGTTGACTGGCTACGGAAGAAGGGCAAACGCTAGAAGAAGATAGTGAACTAAACAGTCTTACTTATTTCTCTTCGCCATCTTTTCTTTACTACTGTATGATTTTTCTCTCCTTTTATATTCTCTAGTGCAGTTTTTTCTCCTGTAGTTCCCAATACAGTAGATGTGTGTGCCACTTTGGTGGTCAATTTTTTAAAGATAATGCTTATACTCACCAAGCTGAGTAGTCTAGTATAGTCTAGTATATTAAGTATATACACAGTATATACTTAATAGCTTATTAAACTCCAGTAGTTAAAATATAACATAGGGAAAGAGTGACTGAACTGGAGATGTGAAGTGTCTGTATTCTTTTTATAGAAAAATTATGCTGAAGACAGTACACTGGCTCCAAGAGAATAAATGTACTTACAAGACTTGTGGGTCACTCCATTTTGTTAGACAGAGCTCTTCCAGCAACTCTTCTTCATCTAAGATCTCCAAGACTGACTCCTTAAAAATTTTAATGTCTGTCTCTAACTTTGATAGACTGTAAGAGTAGTCATATAGAAATGATTAATAATATACTACAACACAAGCATTTAATAATAAGAATAGCACTTTTTTTAGGTTATCTTATAAAGTAGTTATATTTTTATGTTCATGGTAAACAATGATTTGTAAAACAGTATTTCCACATTTATGATCCAGAGGCTAGGTGGTGGTGGTGCACCTGGCTGAGTGCATAAGTTACCATGCACAAGGACCCAGGTTCTAGCCCCGAGTCCCCAGTTACAGGGGGAAGCAGCCCTGCAAGTGGTCTTGGTCTCTCTCTCTCTCTCTCTCTCTCTCTCTCCTTTACTTTCCCTCTCAATTTTTCTGTCCTTTAATGTATAAATATCAAAAGAAAAAAACCTTTATAAAAAAATAATTCTCAAGTCAAAAGCATATTATAGCGGGGGTCAGATAGCATAACAGTTATGCAAAGAGACTCTCATGCCCGAGGCTCCAAAAGTAAGTACTTGACAAAATTAATCAGTTATCTAGATTTTAGCACACATTATTTCTCAAAATTTGTGGGTTCTGCTTTGGGAATTTATTCCTATTCTTAAGTATATGACAGTGATAATATAAGGACGGATTATTTACCTTTACCTGATAAACACCACAACAATTCTAGACAAAGAAATACTGATTTAGGAATTTTAACTGCTAACTTGTGAAGAGATTTAAGGAAGTATAAATCCTGATAGCATGCTTAATTTATGATACAAATTAATAAAAGCATCACTCTTAAATTCTGGAATGTTTTACACTAAGTTAAAAAGTTATTTCTGGGGAGTTGGGTGGTAGTGCAGTGGGTTAAGCGCATGTGGCGCAAAGCGCAAGGACCAGAGTAAGGATTCCAGTTCAAGCCCCTGGATCCCTTCACAGGCGGTGAAGCAGGTCTTCAGGTGTCTATCTCTCCCCCTCTCTGTCTTCCCCTCCTCTCTCTTTTTCTCTCTGTGCTATCCAACAATGATGATGACAATAACTACAACAATAATAATAATAAAAAACCAAGGTTAACAAAAGGGAATAAATAAATAAATAAAGTTAAGTGACCATTAAAAAAAAAAAAGCTATTTGTGTTGGACTGGGAGGTGGTGGCACAATGGAAAGCATTGAATTCTCAAGCATGAGATATCGAATTCAATCTCTAGCAGCACATGTACCAGAGTGATATCTGGTTCTTTCTCTCTCCTCCTATCTTTCTCATTAATAAATAAATAAATAAATTAATTAATTAATTAATACAATCTTTAAAAAAAAAAAAAAACTACCTGTGTCTAACTCCCAATTTTATAAATCCCTCATACTTACCTCTTGCCATTTTGCAGTAAGATATGCAGTTTGCTTCTATCTACAGAAGAATGTTTGGGATCCACTAAAGCTTCCAATGTCTCAAGGATCAGTGGCTGCAAAGTACTAAGTTTCCCCTGAAGGGTGTTGATCTAGATAACAACATGACCTTTCATAAGAATCAAAACAATCTTTTTAGAATACTCAGGATCAGTGAATCCTCTCATTAAATACAGAAATCTGTAATAACTAGGAAAGTTGCTATTTTTTGAAAACGTAATCACTATTGGGATGCCTAGTTTAGCTAACCCAAAAACCAGATCTGCTGAATTCAAAGATAACCATGCATACATAATGTTATTAATAGGCTCACATCTGGTTGACAGGGAATTCACTCTTGCTAGGATTTTTTCTTCTACAAATGTATTGATACTTATTATAGAAGGAATAGAAGATTAAAACAAAATTCATCTTCTATACTTAAAAGACAAACTTTACATTGGTAATCAATACATATCTCCATTGAAAACAAGATATAGTTCAAATTTCCTATAACTGAGACTCAAACTTTTTTTTTTGACCAGAGCAATGCTCAGCCCTGGCTTATGGTGGTGCCAAGGATTGAACTCGGGACCTGAGTCTCAGCTATGAAAGTCTTTTGCATAACCATTACACTATCTACCTAGCTGTAAAATACAATTTTAAACTGTATTTTACAGAAGCTATGAGGTGGATAAGGGGATAAAGTACACGTTTCACCTAGCATGAGAACTCGGGATAGATCCTCTACCCCATAGGGAAGCACCATGGAAAGCACCAAGGAAACTCCATGGTGAAGTGGTATTTTGGTGTCTCACCTTCTTCAAAAATATGAATAAAAACTGGGCTGGGAAAGCCACTCACTAGTATTACACATGTATAAGGCTCAGGGAATCACCTGGTACTACAAAAAATTTTTCATTGCTACAAAAATGCTGTCATTTGAGCCTTTAGCAAGTCCTTTGCTATTATTGTCCAAATAATAGTTTTCTAAAACCTGCAATTTAAGAAGTGCAATAAGGCATGCTCTGATTCAGATTCATATAGCTTATAGCAGGTATGCACTGATAAATCAATGATATGAATCTTAGCTATAGGAAGTTTCCAATGGGGGGATGGGACATGGAACTCTAGTGGTAGGAACTGTGTGGGATTATACTCCTGTTCTCTTACAATCTTGTTAACCATTATTAAACCACTAATAAAAAATTAAAAAAAAATCTCAGCATAAACTTGAAGGAGCTTACTCAACCTGTCATTGACCAATGTTTACATTTTTGTTTTCTCACCTTTCTCACTTTTCTCCCTACTTAGTAACTGGTTCAAACTAGTGACTGGCTAATGCTAACTGGTACTACTGGCACAGCTAACTAGTAGCTATGTCCTATTCTCTCAATAGAGCAAAAAAGATAGAATTAAACAGTTCACCCAATTCCCACCAACCTTGTACTTCCTTTACCTTTCTCTCCTCCTTTTATCTTTACTATGGTCCTGTACTCATTGTCCATGTAGTCTATTTCTAAATATGGACAAGAATAGATAATGAAAGACTTGCAGGGGTCAAAAGAAAGCAATAGCCAACTGTTCAAGTCTGGTGAAATTTATAGATAATTACTACCTTGCAAGTTAACTGAGGAGTCAGAAAAAGAATATAGACACTCAGGGTGGGGATATAGCATAATGGTTATGCAAAGAGACTTTCATGCCTGAGGCTCTCAAGTCCCAGGTTCAATCCCCCACATGGCCATAAGCCAGAGCTGAGCAGTGCTCTGGTAATAAATAATAATAATAATAAAAAAAAACCTAAAAAAAAAAAAGAATATAGGAACTCTATGTCATCCTTGGTCTCAAAGGCATCATTTAGCTGCCTAAAAGACTGTACAAACAAAAGTACTAGAAACTACTAGAATGATTTGTGCTATAGTACACATTGTATAGAATGTATAGAATTTAGGCTAAAATGAATTACATTCAGAATTTTTGATATGTTCATTAATATATCTAGAATCTTAAGTATTCTGAATTATCACTTTTAAGAGTTATTAAAACTACACAAAAGCTAGCCAATTTGAAAAGCATATCTCTGAAAGTCATAGTAGACTATAATTATATACTGTACCAAAAGATTTTCAAGCTATTTGATAGGTGATACAGTTTAAGAATGAAGTATTTTCTCCCTATAGAATCTTCAGATATTTTTTTTTTAGGGGGAGGTTTGTTGTCAGGGAAACATTACCAACTTATCTTTCTATAATAGTATTTATAATCAGAATAAAGTCAAGAAATAAACACAGGCTTACCCGATATTGCAGGAGTGCTTCTATGGCTCTAAACTCAAAAGGTAAAGGGTATGTAACAAGTTGACCCTCTCCAGCCAACTGTGAAGGGAGTTCCCGGAACAGCCATTGTTCTAAATTTAAATTACGATAGTCTAATACCAGAAGACACTCGGGAGTTATTACAGCTTTCAAATACTGTAAAGCAGAAATACACATATGCATTTGTAGAACTACAGAAAAAAAAAAAACTAATGAAAGAGAACTCTGAATTTTAATTGTCTAAACCAAATTACTATTCATTTGCTTGTATTTTTTAAAACTTTTTTGAAAAAGAAAGCCTAAGACACATGTAAATATTGGCACCTTTTGCCCTCAACAGAACTGGAAACTAAAAAATTGTATATTGAGACTGCTAGGGCCATCATGACAAAACTGAATAAAGTCTTGCTAAAAATCATGTATTGAGTAGGGGGTTGATAGCATAATGGTTAGAGATTCTCCTGCCCGAGGCTCCAAAGTCCCGGGTTCAATCTCCTGCACCATCATAAGACAGAACTGATCAGTGCTGTGGTAAAAACAAACAAACAAAAGAATGCATTGAGTAGGCTTTGGAAATAGTTTAACCATTATTTGTTTGATTTTAAATGGAAAAATTCCCATTTAAAATATTAACATTGTGGTCCAGGAGGTGGCACAGTAGATAAAACATTGGACTCTGAAGCATGAGGTCCTGAGTTCAATCCCCGGCAGCACATGCACCAGAGTGATTTCTGGTTCTCTCTCTCTCCCCCTATATTTCTAATAAATAAGAATCTTTAATATATATATATATATATATTAACATTAAGATAATTTGAGATGATATAACACTGTTTTAGTGCTCTAATTAAAACACTGGCATTAGAAATTATTATTTCATTTGAGCTCTATTCATAACAGGGTACACTATAAGATAACCCATTTCTCCTCTTAACTATTTTAACTACCATATACTTTTAATTGAGATAGAGATCAACATAGTTAAGAAGGGACTGTTAAGACTGAAATAATCAGATGAATTAAAATCCTTTACCTCTATTCTCATGATAATTCTATTGTTTCTGGTTGTGATGCTCATCAAATGTTGAAATCTCAAATCTCTGGCTTGAAGACCTAATTCCTGATATAAGTCAGTTTTCTTCTTTTCTATAAAAGAAATATTTTCAAGAAAGGTTGGCTAAAGCAATAAAAAGTTTCTTATCCCAAAACCTAGATACACACCAGTTTCTGTGAGAGAGAGCATATGTTCACACGTATCCGTAAACTACTGCAAATATATACCTGAAAGCAGAAGTACACTAGAGTTTGCAGTGAGTACCCCCCTAACACTTCCTCTCCACTATTCCAACCTTTGGGTCCATGATTGCTCAACAATTTGTTTGGCTTCGTATGTTAACTCTCTTTTCAGTCACCAGGTTCCAGATGTCATCAGGATGCCGGCCAGGCTTCCCTGGACTGAAGACCCCACCAATGTGTCCTGGAGCTCCGCTTCCCCAGAGACCCATCCTACTAGGGAAAGAGAGAGGCAGACTGGGAGTATGGACTGACCAGTCAACGCCCATGTTCAGCGGGGAAGCAATTACAGAAGCCAGACCTTCTACCTTCTGCAACCCACAATGACCCTGGGTCCATGCTCCCAGAGGGATAGAGAATGGGAAAGCTATCAGGGGAGGGGGTGAGATATGGAGATTGGGTTGTGGAAATTGTGTGGAATTGTACCCCTCCTACCCTATGGTTTTGTTAATTAATCCTTTCTTAAATAAAAAAAATAAAAAAGTCACTGATAATTCATCTGTCAGTAAAAAAAAAAAAGTTTCTTATGTCAGAGTACCTTGTATCAGAAAACTCCTCCCACCAACATCAAGATAGCTGTATTTATTATTACTTAAGTCATGTGAGAGTTTCATGAGAGAAAAGACAGATACCACTACAGAATATGAGGTGCCAGTATCAAGCCAGGAGCTTTGAGAATACAAGTACTGTACTCTGCCAACTTAGCTATTTCTATGAACATAAGGTAATGTTCTATTATCATCAGAAGCAAAGTAAAAAATGAGTGTTTTTAAGACACCTTTTTTAAAACCTTACTATACATTTAACAGGGATGCTGAAATAGCTCAACGGAATAGTGTGTTACTTTGCTATGCACAAGATCCAGGTTCAAGCCTGGCTCCCAGCAGTGTGATTTCTTTCACTCCCTGGCTTTTTTTTTAAATCCCTCTCCAGAGCACTGTTCAGTTCTGGCTTATGATGGCTGGGTATGGAACCTGGGGCCTTTGGTGTCTTACACATGAAAGTCTATTTGTAAAACAATTTTTCTCTCTAACTTCTCTGCCTAAATGGACAAAAATAAATAATTAAAAAATAAAAATACTGTAAATCATTAACTCTCCAACAATAGACTAAAAATATATTCAAATTCGACCAAAATCTCTCTACTTGAAATCTCATAGAAATCAATATAAAAACAAGTTACATGTCATTAGAACTTACAGTATCTATTTTAAAAAAATATTTTCAAAATTAATTTTATTATTGGATAGAGACAGAGAGAAACTGAGAGGGGGGAGGAGGAGGAGATAGGGAGAGAGAAAGAGAGACACTTGCAGCCCTGCTTCACCACTTGTGAAATGTCACCCCTGCAGGTGGGGACCAGGGACTCAAACCTAGGATATTGAGCACTAAATGGGTATGCTTAGGCAGGTGTGCTACCACTTGGCCCCTATAGTATCTATTTCTAGCTCTATACAGTAATAGCTAATAAGGACCTCTAAATAAGACCACCCCTAAGGGGTGTGTGTGTAAGAGACCAGAGTTCTTCTCTGACACTTAAAGAAGTGGAATAATTAGGGAGAGAGTCACCTGTGACACTGCTTCACTGCTTGTGAAGCTCCCCACACCCCTGCCCTGCAGGTGGGGACCAGGGGCTTCGGCCTAGTTCCTAGCCTAATGCATGGTAATGTGTGCTGTCAACCAGTATGTCACTGCCTGCCACCCTGCTCTGATATTTATGATGTTCTATTTTGTTATATAATTCCAGGGATCAAATCTAGGGCCTCATGAAGGGAAGGCAAGCACACTACTAAAGAGTCACATTCCTAGATCCTAAAATTATACACACACACACACACACACACACAATTATTTAGGAGACTGAAAACCTGGGAGGTAGAGAGAAGACAGGAAGACACCTGCGACACTGCTTTATTACCTGTGGAGTGTCCTCCCCTCTCTGTAGGGGGGATGAGGCCTTGAACAAAGGTCCCTGTACACTGTAACGTGTGCTTTACCAGGTCCACTACCACCCAACCACTGCATTTTCCTTTTCCTCACTACATTATATCTTCAGCACTTTAAGCCTGTGAACAGGAAAAGTTCAATCTCTTTTATCCTCAGACTAATACAGAATGAAAAAATTAATCAGTTCTCATACTTGATTCTATCTGAAAACTGAATTTATTATTGAAGAGAAAACACATTAACAGATGAGGAAATCTGAGAAATACTAGTCATATTAGAGTAGTTAGTACTTGCATTTGTAGAGCCAAACTGTATCAGTGTCAAGAAGTTTAATTAGGACAATCTTTCAAAGGAGATATTTAGGAAAAACAAGAACCCACCAAATATATATATTTGAGTAGGGTGTGAGCAACAGCAGGAACAAAACAATGGAGTTGGATGTACCCAGAGGATTTGAATCTTCACCTTGGATCACTACAAAATTAGCAGCATTTTAAAAAGGCACTTCATATAAGAGTAATCATGAGTAGAGTTCCACCTGCTAATGTCCTTTTCTCCTGTTTTCTGCCATTCATTCCTGCCCTGTCAGTAATAAGTTGTTTAAACAAGGACTGGAGGAGATGAATGTGAAGACTTGGAAGTAAGAGGGAGACTAAAAGGGAGAAATCAAAGGAAAAGGTCTCCATGCTCTGGCTGCCTACCAGCCTGTTCTTCAAAATATACTTGTAACATCTTGTTAAAGTAAGAGTGGCTCTTGACAGGAAAAGTAAATCTGGGAGGATATGTGCAGTTTAGGAATTGCCCGCTCAAGTTAGCACTGATGGACAAATAATAAAGACAAACCTCCTTAAATACATCCATGTATGTAAAACCTGTTCTACTTAAAACATAATTCCCACAGATTCTCTCAACAATTAAAAAAAAAAAAAGATGATTTGGAAGAAAACTAAAGATACTCACCAAAAGATGTAACATTTCCCCCTTCGTCAAATTTTGTCTAAAAAGAAGTAATAAAAAACATTATTGTATTCTACTGTTTGTAGAATTATACCATGTGGTTTTATGGTAATATCTCACATATACTAAAATGCATATAAAACAATAATGCCCCCTTTTTAATGCTAAATTAGAAACAAACAAAAAAATTTCTTTCCTCTTTTGCTGGGTTGGATTATCTTGGTTCCCCTGAAAATCTGATAGAGGAAAATCAGTTTTGTTACTGGGGAACACTGCTTATGGTAAAAATGTCCACTGGTTGGCAAGACTGAACTGGACTGGCAGGATATAAATTGCATTTAGCTGGTGGGAAGCTACAGTAATTTTACCCTTTCCCAAATGTGACAGCTCTTGTAACTGGCCATATTCCTGGTGATGTCTCTGAGGGTGTTATATTGATACTTGGGACCATTAATCTCCAGACTACTATGGAGAGAGTATGCATTACAAAAATAAAGTATGTAAGTCATAAGAACAGTTTTTTGTAATATGTGTCCACAGTTAAATGTAAAGATGTCAGATGAGCTTTAATGAATCACTGTAAATCATTTTTAGGAAGACACACTTAGATAAAGTTCTATGTATATAATATAAATTCTAGGTTACTACCATGCCAACATAGTCATGCTGTGTTGATAACACAAAAATTCACAATCTCTATTTTATCTTCCCTTTCTATGGCAAAGATCAATATGAACACTGACATCTGTGTTAAAGAAGCACTTATATCAAAAAAGCTTTGTTTTGTGTTATTAGCTTCTTCTTGAAAAATTGGGCTGTGAAAATAACATAATGGTTATGCAAAAAAGACTTTCAAGCCTGAGGAAGCCAGGTCTCAGGTTCAAGCCCCAGAACCACAACATCCCCAGACGAGTGGTTTAAAAACTACACACACACACACACACACACACACACACACGTTACATGTCTTTACTCTTCCTCTTCCAACTAAACTATATATACTGAATATTTTTCATCTTAGTTATTTATTCATAATGGGATTTTTTTCCTGATAAAAAGAGCATACAAACTATTCTTAAAATGCTTATTTTGCAATGCAATTCACAGTATACTTTCTAAACTGTCACACATTCAATAGTACTAATTTATTTAATCCTAAATATTCTTAGTAGACAAAAAACACCAAACCCTACAAAGCTACTGCAGTAGCACATCATATATAACTGTCACCTAGTGTCACCCTTTATTGATATTTCACTTCAAAGGCTATCTTTTTCTAAATATTCACAGGCAGTGCACAGGCAGTGTTATTATTTTATTTATTCTCTCAACACTACCATTTCAAAGAAAGCTGCAGAGACCATGACTCCTTGACAAGTATCCTGTAGCAATACTGCTCTGTGCAGCCTTCAAAACACTTCTGCATCTATTATGCTGAATACACAGGTAAAAACCCCTCTACTGCCAATAGCCTGTAAGAACATCCAAATATTCACAGAGAATTAAATCAACTGAGCATTCAAGTAGGAAGCACTATACTTCGATCAGAACTGCTGTCCTAGTACAAAAAAAATTTAGTAGTTTCAAAAGTGTTACTAAGAAAATCCTGCTGACATTCAAGTTACTTAGCATAAGGAAGACTATGCCACATAAATCTGAAAATACAGAAAAAAAAAAAAAAAACAATGTAACCCAGGTAACTTCAGTAAGAATGAAAGTATGGTTCTAAGTAACAAGTACACCACGTATACTCACCACAGTAAACACTGGGGCTACGCTGGCTAAAGTGGCTTGAGAAACATCAGATGTTCCAAACCGATATGTTCCACCTAAAGAAAGAATTAGAAGGGCTGGGGTTGATAATATGTTTATGCTAAGAGACTCTCAGTGCCTGAGGCTCCAAAGTCTTGGGTTCACTCCGCAGCACCATCATAAACCAGAGCAGAGCAGTGGTCTGGTAATAAAAATAAATAAGCAAGAAACAAAAAAAGAATGAATTAGAGAATTCCTGGTGACCATACAACTGCTTACACACACACACACACACACACACACACACACACACACACACACACACACACACACCCCCTACCTAAGATACAACTTTCATAGAATGGTTATCCAACCAGGTCTGCTGATAGGTTATTTTTCTAACCTTTTCCAAGAGGAAAAAGAAAAATCATTGTTATTTGCTAATTTACAGATGATCACATTCGACTTGGCAGGAAATGAATCTTTAAAGTAATGTCTAGGAGCAGGGGAGACAGCAAAATGGTTGCACAAAAGATTTCTTCTTGAAGCCCCAAGGCCCCAGGCTAAATCTCCTGCACAGCCATAAACCAGAGCTGAGCAGTGCTCTGGTATCATCCTCAGCATAAAAATAAATGCTCAAAAACTAATGGTTTATGTAAAGTTCCAGAAGTAATTTATAGATGTTAATCACATTTGTTCATTTTTTAATTACTGATCCACCAGAATTGGATAAACAAATGCACAACAGCGCTGAAATTTAAAGAAAATGCCTGGGCCAAGGAGACAGCAGGCTTTCATTCAACCCCTGTACCACAAACCAGCTGAACAGTGCTCTGGTATGTGTATATATATATATATATATATATATATATATATATATATATATTTTAAATATATATTTTAATATATTATTTAAAATATATAATTTATTTTTGTGTGTGTAAAGACTCTTCGTGAAAAGCATATTGGTAGGTATATTTTAGAAAACATTGAACCCATAAACTTTTTCCACAGATATACTTTATAGTGAAAAAAACTATGAAACAGCCTACTGAAATAGAATGAAGATAAATCTTTGAGAACAAGTATTATATATTTAAAGCATGAGTAAGATGACTTGAAGTGAGCTCTTAAGTATAGTCAAGTGGTAGGTACGCTTAATGACTGACAATGGATATTATACTCAACATAAGAGGAATGGAAATATATAACATACTGACTTCGTGCTTCCAAAGTGACAGTAGACTCCACAAGATATGTAGATTGATTTATTTAATTTCTGATCTGACTCCTATTCACTTTTTAGTAACTCACGCAACTAGCCAGCGTCTGAGCTTACTTGCCTCCCACAAAGTTCAAACTATATTGTAGAAGCGTCTGCTAAACGGAGGCATGAGAGCTAAAATTCAGCATCGGCTGAGTTATCAAGATATTTACTGACTCAATGCTTGCTTCAAAACCCAAGAGGACATGGAACTGTATTTCAGCATTATCAACGGAGAGAACATGGGAGGTTGTGATGGTTCCTCTGGGAGGTTTAAAGGAGTGTAACTGAGCAAACTGATATGAGGGCGGTGCCATTTCTGTGAGAAGTCAGGCATTTCAATGTTTTCTGTTTTGGGGAAATACTAGCTCCTAGATTCTGTCATCTGCAAAAATGTAAGTAAAGCATCAAGAAGCGTTACCAGTTTGTGAAAACAAAAACAAAAAACCTTAACTACTTCCCCTTTCTTTCCCCACCCCAACCCTGCTTTTTGGTTAAGATAGTACTTAAAAAACAAACAAACAAAACTTTGTAAAGCCCGGTAGAGCAAACAGCTCCCAGCTCCCTTGGATAGTGCGCTGCTTTGCCATGTGTGCAACCGGCCCCCGCTGCACTGAAGGAAGCTACGGTGCCGCGATTCCATTTACTCTTTGCCGCTCAAACAAAACAAACTCAACAAACTCCTCAAAGTACCTTCTCCGGGGAAATCTCTTAAATACGAAGTCTCAAAGCCCGCGATCTCGCCTCTGAGCGTGTGCCCATCCTACCCTCTTACCGCAGCAGCTGGGCACAGGCATGAATGCTTGCAATGGCAGGGGATACATTGATTGGAAAAAAATATATTTCGGGCACATAAACTGTGCGAGCCCACGGAACACCTGGGGGTGGGGTTCAAGAGCGGCCCCGGGGCCAGAGCACTGAGCAGGAGACGCCGCGACCCGAGTTTACCTCGAGACCCGCGGCCCAGCTGCAGGGCGGGGAGCAGCGTACCCGTCACGCGGAGACCGTGGGGTCCGCAGAGCGACGCGGCCCGGCGCTGCCCGAGTAGTTGGATCACGCGGCCGCAGGGGACGACAGCCTGAGCTGGAGGGCTCTGGCGCAAGGCCAGAGTACACAGTGTGCGCCGAGAGAGCCCCACCGCGCGGGGCAGAGGTCGGGTCAGGCTCCGCAGGCTTTCCATGGCACCGGAGCGGGAGAGACATAAGGTGCCAGTGATTCATGCCGGACGCTGGCCGATCAGCCGGCACTACACAAGCAGGCGCGGAGGCCCAGGGTGCAGTCACTGCGTACTGAGCATGCGCGGGGCGCTCCGTGATGACGCATTATTTCCCACGCATGCTCGGAAGGGTTAGGGGCGGTGGTAGTGATTCGCTTCTTGAGGCTCATTAGCTTTTGTGGTCTCCACCTGAGCCTCTGCCTGTACCTGGAGAAAGGTTTAGGATGGTCCTATCAGTCAAACCTGCTTGCTTTGACCTCTGGGTCTTTGGCGTGGCGGTCTATTAACTAATGAAATGTCTATTAACTAATGAAATGGGGTAAAGCACGCAAGTCTAGCAATTTCTGGAGCATTTCCAAATTTGATAAAATAAGCAATTCAGACATTAATCTAGTCACATCGCAATTAAACATTTTTTAAAATATTTGTTTATTCCCTTTTGTTGCCCTTGTTTTATTGTTGTAATTGATGTCGTCATTGTTAGATAGGACAGAGAGAAATGGAGAGAGGAGGGGAAGACAGAGACGAGGAGAGAAAGATAGACACCTGCAGACCTGCTTCACCGCCTGTGAAGCGACTCCCCTGCAGGTGGGGAGCCTGGAGCTCCAACCCGGATCCTTATGCCGGCCCTTGTGCTTTGCGCCACGTGCGATTAACCCGCTGCGCTACCGCCTGACTCCCGTAATTAAACATTTTTTTTAAAAGTTTTTTTTTTGCTTATTAAGAAGATAAGTGGAAAGAGAGAACTAGACATCACTCTGGTACATGTGCTGCCGGGGGTTGAACTGGGGTCTCCATGCTTGAAAGTCCAATGCTTTATGCACTGCTCCACTTCCAGGACCACGCAATTTATAACTAAATTTAGTGTTGCGAAAAATAAGCTCATATGGGATGATGTATCACACTTGGTGGTGAAAGTTATATAATAAATACTCAGGATTTATATTCCACATTTAATCTAATGTAAGATAGGGTCGACTTTAAGGTTGTTTTTTTTCCTCCCATGTGCAATACCATCAAGAAAGGAAAACTGTGGTCCAAGAGGTGGCATAGTGGATAAAGCATTGAACTTTCATGCATGAGAACTCTGTACCAGAGTGTACAGAGTGATGTACCATGAGTGATGTCTGGCTCTCTCCTATTTTTCTCATGAATAAATAAATAAATTCGAAAGAAAGAAAAACTGCTGATAAATTGTGTTTTCTAATCTTATTGTAAAGCTCACCTGTTTCATATATGAAAAGTTGACTTTAGAAATGATTGAACACAGAATATATGCAAATTTTAGTGCATTAACAGCTTTAGTCTTTTATATTAGTAATGCAAAGCAGAAATTAATTTCACAGATTTCTATTCAATTATTCTGTAAGATAATAAAGGTAGGGAAACATACGTGATCAAGGCAACAGTCCTCCTTCCCCCTAACTCTCACCCCACTGGGTAATGAAGATTTGAAATAGATAGATTAGGAAGCATGTAGACAGAGGGTATTACAGAAAGAAGGATGTCTGATTTTCACACTGAGGTAAAAGGAAAACTTCGATTACCTCCTGGGAGTATGAAGTATAGGAAGAGTTTAGGATATAGATATATATCGATTTATTTTATTTCAGCTCATGAAAGACACTTAAAAGCTTTCTGTGCCTATATAAAAATTAATAATGTTTCTTTCCTTATGCTGGGGAGGAAGGAATAATTTTACTTTACTATTTTAGGTTCTAGGCTGATATCCCCCTAAAAAATATAAAATAATAGGAGAATAAAAAATGACCTTTGTCTCCTGCATACAAGAGAGAGAGAGAGAGATAGTAATGAAATAACTCCCACAGATGACCACAAGTCATCAGTTTATACACCACCTCCAATGAAAGACAAAACGAAAAATGTTAGAGATGATGGTGTTATTGATGCTGTGAGGGCAGGTCTATTAGAGAAGGCTATCAAGAAGGATATAGCAAACAAGAGTGTGGTTATCAGAAAAGAAAACAGAAGTAGAACCTGAACTGGAATTGGCGTATTGCACTAAAGTAAAAGACTCTGGGGTGGGTGGGTGGGGAGAATACAGATCCATGAAGGATGATAAATGACATAGTGGGGGTTGTATTGTTAAATGGGAAACTGGGGAATGTTATGCATGTGCAAACTATAGTATTTACTGTTGAATGTAAAACATTAATTCCTCAATAAAGAAATAAAAAAAATACACACACACACACAACACCCTACATGCGTGCGCACGCGCGCGCACACACACGCACACACACACACACACACACACACTGAGATGTACAATTTTGTGTGCAATAAACTCAAATGCATAGCTTCTTACTGAAGAAAAAAAAGAGTGTGGTTATTATGCAGATTCAAATATAAGTTGCTTAGTTGATAACAGTTCCTAGAAATTTAGTCATTTTTTTCCCCAGATACACAGAGTGAGACATGCTTACAAAAAGATGATATTCCATATAAATATAAAATTTCCTTACAAAAGATGAATTTCTGCTTGGTTTTCAGACACCCCCCTCCCACATCAGCCCAACAGACAGAATCAAACAAATGTTTATCTGAAAATAGAAATCACAATTATAATTCAGTCTAGGAGCAATGCCAATGTATGTCCCACAGGGTCAGTATAGGGGACTTTTAAGGAGTCCAGTAGGGAATCAGTCCAATCTTCAGTCATCTGTGTAAAACTTTTTGGAGTGGACCGTAAGTTCATTTAAAAAATTTTTTATTTTGTTCATTTTCCCTTTTGTTGCCCTTGTTGTTTTTATTGTTGTTGTGGTTATTGATGCCATCATTGTTAAATAGGACAGAAAGAAATGGAGAGAGGAGGGGAAGACAGAGAGGGGAAGAGAAAGATATACCAGCAGACCTGTCTGCTTCACTGCCTGTGAAGCCACTTCCCCACAGGTGGGGAGCCAGGGCTCGAGCTGGGATCCTTGCGCTTAGCCCTACGTGCCTTAACCCGCTGTGCTTAACCTACTGCCTGACTCCCTTAAGTTCATTCTTTTCTTTTTTTTTTTAATGTACTTTTTAAAAATATTTATTTATTTTTATTTATTCCCTTTTGTTGCCCTTATTGTTTTATTGTTGTTGTCGTTGGATAGGACAGAGAGAAATGGAGAGAGAAGGAGAAGACAGAGAGAAGAGAAAGATAGACACCTGCAGACCTGCTTCACCGCCTGTGAAGCGACTCCCCTGCAGGTGGGGAGCCGGGGTTCGAACTGGGATCCTTATGCCGGTCCTTGTGCTTTGCGCCACCTGCGCTTAACCCGCTGTGCTACAGCCCAACTCCCAAGTTCATTCTTTTCTTAGTAATAAGTGGGTAGAAGTTTTCAGACAGAAGGTGGCAGTATTCTGGGTCTGTTACAATAATTTACAAATGTTTCCAATTTCTTCACCAGTACCAATTTTCTTTCTTTCTCTCTCTTTTTTTACATTTATTTATTTATAAAAAGGAAACGTTGACAAAACCATAGGATAAGAGGGGTACAACTCCACACAATTCTCACCACCAGAACTCAGTATCCCATCCCCTCCCCTGATAGCTTTTCTATTCTTTAACCCTCTGGGAGTATGGACCCAAGGTCATTGTGGGATGCAGAAGGTGGAAGGTCTGGCTTCTTTAGTTGCTTCCCTGCTGAACATGGGCCTTGACAGGTTGATCCATACTCCCAGTCTGCCTCTCTGTTTCCCTAGTAGGGTGTGGCTGTGGGGAAGCGGAGCTCCAGGACACATTGGTGTGGTTGTCTGTCCAGGGAAGTCTCGTAGGCATTATGCTAGCATCAGGAACCTGGCGGCTGAAAAGAGAGTTAACATACAAAGCCAAACAAATTGCTGAACAATCATTAACTTAAAGGTTGGAATAGTACAGATGAAGAGTTGGAGGGAGTCCTCTATTTTGTAGATAGCTAGTAGGTATATTTTAGTTGTATTCCAAAGGACCTGTGACTACACTTTTTTTTTTTATCCCTGAAATCTGATATACAGGTGGATCCAAGTAATTGTCTGGGGAGATGGTGTCATGGCTGGAAAAGGAACAGAAAGCTGGATCAGGCAAGAGAGTAGCTCCCTAATATGGGAAAGGTGTATAAATATTGTTGACAGTAAACCCCATCTATTTGATTTGGTCTGGGGCCCATATTCAGCTTAGGAGCCTGTGTGACCTCTGCATCTCTCTAGATCTGAGCTCATATTCTGTGGTCATGTGTAGAAACATTCCAAGCTGCCCCAATATCAGGACCTATCTTCCTCAAATGTAGCATTAAGTATGTTGTCCATCCTCCCTTCAGAGGATGGAAAATTCTCTACTGTTGTTGAGGGCAAGGTCCTATGGGGGGGCCCACAAAGGGGTCTATGTTGTTGTTCCTTATAAAGATGACCACAGAATGGCAAGAGAGGTTTATTTGAAGTCTAGGCCCATCATGTCTGTTCGAGAATCTCAGGATTCTCTGAAAAGGGCCCCAGATGATGGGGTGGCCTGATAGTGACTAAAGAGTCATTGTTATAGTATGCCAGTCTCTTGCCCTTATTCAGCTTTTGCAGTCCTTGCTTTGATAATGTTAGCTTTGGAATGAGTGCGAGAACTCTAATAGGAAGTAGGTGAGGAGGGTATCTAAGTCTAATTAGATACTATTTAATTAGGAACTTTATACTGACTCACTGAAGACTATTGTGTACTTTTGCTTTTAGGTGTATATTTTGCCCTAATTCATGGATACATGTGAACATATGCTCTATCTCATGGGACCTGGTCTGTATCTAGGTTTTGGGACTTTGTTAGGAAGTGAACCACCTGGAATGGAATTAGAAAATACTATGAAAGGAAAGGTCTCACCTGAGTAATGAAGCTGAAGGGTTTTCATTCCACACCTGAAGTCTCTGGACACAGTCTGAAATGAAGCATGCTGAGGTGGTACTCATTATGTTGATTAGATTGGGATCAGCGGATGCAGTATCATTTGGTATGAATTGAGAGAAGTATGCAGGAAAGTGAGCCCCACCCTAGAGATCCCAGGACTGGGGGAAATATAGGCTCTATAGAGGAAGTGGGAGGTTCCTGCTGTCTTAGGGTTAAGAAGAAAATAGATAGTTATTGCTATAATCACATTGTTTGACAATTGAGTTAACTTTGAAAAATCCCTTTGTTAGGATTTGCTGCATCATACACACCATCACCATAT
The DNA here is from genome assembly GCF_950295315.1 of Erinaceus europaeus. Lineage (NCBI taxonomy): Eukaryota > Metazoa > Chordata > Mammalia > Eulipotyphla > Erinaceidae > Erinaceus > Erinaceus europaeus. The sequence continues at coordinate 38,401,197 of NC_080165.1, forward strand.
TTTATATCCTCTGACATTATTTGTATATAGTTCTGCCACCAGTTGCTTCTGTTCTCCCTGGACTAAGCTTTTAAGAGAGTGAACATATCAAAGACTCAGCCTCTGTATTAAAAAGACTTGATATGTGCTTTAAAAATTTGAGACATTCAATCAGTTTTATTAATTAAGTAGTGATTTAATATGACTACATATTAAATTAATATTAATTAAGTAGTGATTTATATGACTACAAATTAATAGTAGTGTACATAAACACCATTCCCACCACCAAAAGACTGTGTCCTATCCCATCCCCCACCGCCCCCTGGCCCTGGAATGTTGGTATGCTTCTAAAAACCCCTTCTGTTTCATTAGTTTAATCCCCCCTGCTTAACACTATTCTATTTACATAACCACTTCATTCTATTTACATAACCGCTGTTAACAAGCACCACCCTCCCTCCAGAGCATTGGTGGTTCAGTGATAGAATTCTTGCCTGCTCTGCCCCCTCGCCTTGTCATACCCTGATTTTCAACAGTCACTTTTCTCTCCATCCTCTCTGCGTAGCATCCTGTTCCCATCCTACTGGGCTAGTATATTTATAAGGACAAGATTGTTTGTAGTTTTGAGTTTAGCTTAGCTTGGTATAGATTGCACTGTGTCCTGCATGAATAAAGAGATACTGCGTACAACCCAGCCATGAGTCCCGGGTCGTCTGTTACCCGCCTGTGAAGCCAGCCCATTGAAAACAACACTGGAAGCCGAACATCCACCCCTACCCTCACCGTAGGGTTTTTACTTTGGTGCTGTACTCCAAGTTCAGTCAAATCCTGCTTTTAGTTTCCCTTTCTGTTCTTCTTTCTCAACTTCTGTTGATGAGTGGGATCATCCCATACTTGTCTTTATCTTTCTGACTTAGCTTACTTAACATAATTCCTTCTAGCTCCATCCAAGATGGGTCAGAGAAGGTGGGTTCATTGTTCTTAATAGCTGCATAGTATTCCATTGTGTTTATATACCATAGCTTTCTCAGCCACTCATCTATTGTTGGGCACGTGGGTTGCTTCTAGGTTTTAGCTATTACGAATTGTGCTGCTATGAACATAGGTGTACACATATCTTTTTGGTTGGGTGTTATGGCGTCCTTGGGGTATATCCCCAGGAGAGGAATTACTGGGTCATATGGAAGGTTCATGTATAGTCTTGTGAGAATTCTCCAGACTGCTCTCCACAGAGGTTGGACCAATTTACATCCCCACCAGCAGTGCAGAAGGGTTCCTTTGTCCTCACAGCCTCTCCAGCATTTGTTGCTGCTGTCCTTTTTTATGTATGCCATTCTCACAAGAGTGAGGTGGTAATCAATGTTGTTTTTATTTGCATTTTTCTGACTATCAGCAACCTGGAGCAATTTTTCATGTGTTTAGTCTTTTGGATCTCTTCTGTAGTGAATATTCTGTTCATATCCTCTGCCCATTTTTGGATGAGGTCATTTGCTTTTTGGTGCTAAGTTTGCTGAGCTCTTTGTATATTTTGGTGATTAGTCTCTTACCTGATGTATGGCATGTGAAGATCTTCTCCCATTCTGTGAGGGGTCTCCTTGTTAGTGTGATAGTTTCTTTGGCTGACCAGTACCAATTTTTACTTCAGAATTACCCAGAAGTTTCAGCAAAGCAGTTAGATATATTTATCTGTTATTTTGTAAAAAAAAAAAAAAAAAAACTAGCTCATGGGTTGGGTGATAGTGCAGTGGGTGGTTAAGTGCATGTGGCATGAAGCACAAGGACCAGCGTGTTGTTGTGTGCTGCAGAGAAGAGAGAGAGGAGGTCTGGAGTGAAGAGGGAACACAAATCTTTATTTGCGCTGGCACCTCAGAGTTGGGTGCTAGAGAAGCAGGTTGGGCCATGTGGAGGTAGCGAAAATGGCCGCCTCACGCAGTAACCTTTCCTGCGTCTGCACACCTAAGTGAAGCGCTGGCAAGAGAACAAGGTGCGGAAGAAGAAGGGCTTTTATAGGAGCAGCTTTCGTGAGAATGGGAAGGGGGAGGGGTAACCATAGCACTCCAGGATAGGATAATAACTCTCGTGAGAAAGGGGGTGGGGAGGAGTAACCAAAGCACTCCAAATATCGCAGGGAAATAGACAATGTCCTGAGGGCACAACATGGCTGAACAGGTACTCCATCTCGCGGGAACTAGCAGTAGCCTGAGGGGACAACATAGCAGATGTGACTGCATCTGCACAATTTCCCAGCACCGGCGTGAGGTTCCGGTTTGAGCCCCCAGCTCCCCACTTGCAGGGGAGTAGCTTCACAGTTGATGAAGCAGGTCTGCAGGTGTCTTTCTCCCCCCGTCTTCTCTTCCTCTCTCCATTTCTCTCTGTCCTATCCTACAATGAGGACATCAACAACAACAACAATAACCACAACAATGAGGGCAACAAAAATAAATAAAATAAATAAAAATAAATTTTAAAAAACTTAAAAAATAAACTAGTTCAAAACAATTCTCATGCCAAGTCAGAATATTCTGGTTGGCTGATTTTGCCCTACTTCATCTGTTTAACTCCACAACATATCAGAGTCTCATGATCTGGATGGACTGTGTTTTCACAAAAATTTGTTTCACTTCGAAAAAGCCATACCAATAACCTACTCTCTGACCATACCTTCCTTGAGACTTTATATCCATAACAATTTGGTCTCCCACCAAACCCTTCCTAACTGCTCTTCTACCTCTGCCCACACAGGAGTTTTGCAACTGACACTTGAAGAAATCAGTTTAATCAGTAGTGAGAACACATAGGACCCATGAGGTATAATTATAGAAGACATTTTATTTTTGTCCTTTCATTTCTGCTGAGTGGGGGCAATCCTCTCCTGCATCTCGAAAACTTAGGCATGTTCCATGACTTTCCTGATCTCTCAGTCCTATGTTCACTCTTCTCAATTTAGCAAGTAAAATGCCAACCCAAGTACACTCTGTGTACTGGTTTTCAGTGTCAGACTCAATTTTGTTAATCTTTTTTTCATGTTTTAAAATTTTTTATTGAGGGGATTAATGGCTTACAGCAAATACATGTGTAAAATTTCTCAATTTTCTGCAAAACACAATCCCCTCCAGACCAGGTCCTCTTCCACCATCATGCACCAAGACCAGAAAGCCCCCTACTACCCATTCTGCACGGTCCTTTGGTGAAATACAACATATGAATTTTTTTTTTTTTTGCCTCTAGGATTATCTCTGGGGTTAGGGTTAGATGCCAGGCATGTTGGAGCCTGTAAGTGAATGATTTGCATATGTGAGGGCACAGTCTTATAAGCTTCCTGACCTCACTTAAACAGGATACTAAATGTTGCTATTCACCAAATTAAAAAGCTTTATTTTATAAAAAATGAAGTCCACAAGGAGGAATAGAGAGAGGCAAGGAGAGCCATATGCAACACTGTTTCACTCAGGTGTAGAGTGGGGGCTTGAACTTGGGCCCTTGTGAATGGTAACATTGTAATAAAAAAATTCCAGTGGTCCAGGAGGCGGTACAATAGATAAAATGTTGGACTCTCAAGCATGAGGTCCTAAATTCAATCCCTGACAGCACATATACCAGAGTGATGTCTGGTTCTTTTTCTCTCCTCCTATCCCTCTCATTAATAAACAAATAAAATGTTTTAAAAATTCTGTAGTATTGCTCAAAGGTAACCAAAGAACGAGACCAGAGGCCACATGGAGGGCAGGAAGTTAGGTTTATTTTACATTAACGGGTTACAGGCCAATTCTTACCAGACCTGCACACACTTGTCCCACAGCACACAGCTTTTATCAGTTTCAAACTGGGTGCAGCACAAGCTCATTGGTTAGAACCAATGTCTATCAGAGTGCTGACAATAAAGGTGAGAGCAGGATGGCTACCATCAGAGCCAGCCACTCAGATGCTGGAATGTAGAAGTGGGCATACACTAGGAGCCTATAGATTTTTCATTTCAACATGTGCATTCAATGGGGGAGACACTGTTTGGCTTATGGGTGTCCAGTTTTATACCATAAGTTAAAGGTCACTTGTGGTTTTAATTTAGTTAGGGCCTTGTTCAAGAGCCAGGTGCTGGACTGGGGAGATAGCATAATGGTAATGCACAGCCAGGTGCTTTTGACTGACGTTCTCTCTTGCTATTTATCTTTAGAAATTGTACCTATTTTAAAATTATTTATTTTAATGAGAGAGATACAGAAAGATACACAAACACACAGAGAGTGAGAGACTAGAGCATTGCTCATCTCTGGCTTATGGTGTGCTGACGATTGAAGCTGGACTTTAGAACCTCAGGCATGCAAATCTTTTGCAGAACCATTATGCTATTTTTCCAGCTCTGACTGACATTTTCTTTCTCTCTCTCTCTTTCTTTATTTCTTTCTTTTTCAGTTTTCTTCTTTCTTCTTCTCCTTCTTCTCCGCCTCCTCTTCATTCTTCTTTTATTGATTTAACTGTGAACAACAATTCTAGTGGTCCACACAATTCCCACCACCAGAGTTTTGCATCTCATCCCCTCCACTGAAAGCTTTCCTATTCTTTATCCCTCTGGGAGTATGGACCCAGGATCATTATGGGGTGCAGAAGGTGGAAGGTCTAGCTTCTGTAATTGCTTCTCTGCTGGATATGGGCATTGGCAGGTCAATCCATACCCCTAGCCTGTTTCTGTCTTTCCCTAGTGGGGCAGGGCTATGGAGAGGTGGGTTTCCAGGACATATTTGTGAGGTCATCTGTTGGTATGCTTCTTTAGTTTTTTTTTTTTTATCTTTTTACCAGAGCACTGGTCAGCTCTGGCTTCTGACGGTGTGGGGGATTGAACCTGGGACTTGAAAGCGTCAGGCATGAAAATCTCTTTGCATAACCACTAAGCTATACCCCGTCCCTGTTGGTATGCTTCTAAATTCTGCTTCTAAGACCCCTTCTGTTGCATTACTTAAGATGTGGTCTATTTACATAATCACTGTTTTACCTGGGTCCCACCCTGACTGCAGGGTATTGGTTTAATCCCCACTGGTTAGATGGAAGCTTTCTATGTTCTGTTCCTGCTCTTTTTTTGCTCCGCCTCCCTCTCCTAGTAATTTCCTTTCCCTTGTCACTTCTGGTGAAGAGATGCATAAAAGGTGATGTATCTGATTAATAAATGAGATACTGCTTCCCAGCTCAGCCATGAGTCCCTGGTCGTCTGTATCCCACCCATGAAGCTAGACAGGCAGTCATCTGCCCAGGGAAGTCAGATTGGCATCATAATAGTATCTGCAACTTGGTGGGTGAAAAGAATTGAGATATAAAGTAGAACAATCTGTTTAATAAGGAACCTAAGGGTAAGAATATAGCAGATGAAATTTGTGTTCTCCATTTTTTTTTTCTTTTTCTTTTCTACCAGAGCACTGCTCAGCTCTGGCTTATGCTGGTGAACCTGGGACTTTGGAGCCTCAGGCATGAGAGTTTCTTTACATAAGCATTATGCTATCTACCCCACAGCCCTTGTGTTCTCCATTTGGGGAAAAGTTAGGAAATCTAGTTTAGGTATATTCCAAGGGGACCCATGGCTTTACTAATTCTTGCTTGAGCCTGACAGCTAACATAGAGGTGGGCTATAAGTGTTGTCTGGGGAGATGACGTTAGAGTTCTTTGTTTAAATCTCTATATAAACCCAAGCCCACCCCCAAATAAAGGAGATTGTTCGTATCAGAATCCTCCCCGGTGTCTCTTGTCTATATCACTGAGCCCTCAAGCTAGCAAGGAGGAACCAGTAAGTTTAGCTTCCTGGCTGAGAGTCACCCTGCGTGAGCCCCAGTAGGCTTGGGAGTTAGAAATGCTGCAGTGTCCCTTCTTCTCTTTCTGTTTCTCACCCATTATTTAGAAAAAGAAAAACAAAGAGTTCCCCAGTAGTTCTGAATCCCAGTTCCATTGGGACCTGGAACTTTTTGTACCAGGAACCTTTGTTTTTGCCCCATTACTGAGAGGGAAGAGAATCTGAAGAACACCAGATGAAGCCAGATGCTGTTTCTCTTTTCTGAGAGGGCAGAGGGAAAAGGAAGTACTTTGAGGGTTTTAATAGATGTGGGTTTGGTTTAGAAAGCGAATGAAAGCAAGGTTTTAGAGGAGAATAAAAATAGACATCAGAGGCCAGTCAGTGGCACACCTGGTTAAGTGCATATATTACAATGCACAGGGACATAGGCTTAAGCCCCTAGTCTCCACCTGCAGGGAGAAGCTTCACCAGTGGTGAAGCAGTGCTGCAGGTCTCTTTTTCTCTCTCTCCCTCTCTGTTTCCCCCTTTCCTCTCTATTTTTCTGTCTATCCAGTGATAAGTAAATAAAAATAGTGGGCATCAGCTCCCCAAATGGCTCCATGCTTCTCTGGTGTGTATCTTTTCATACTGGGTACAAGTATAAGTATACATGTATCCATAAGTTAGGGGCAACAATATAATCCAAAGTAAAAGTACTTATTAGTCCACTGTGATTAGACTTAGACCTAATAATCCTGGCAATATAGCAGAAAGGCCTATAGAAGGCACCATACAATTTTCAATCAATTGCCAACACCCATGTTCAATGGGGAAGAAATTACAGAAATCAGACCTCCCAGCTTCTGCACCCTATAATGATCCTGGGTCCATATTCCCAGAGTGACAAAGAATAGGAAAACTTTCAAAGGAGGGGATTGGATACAATGTTCTGGTGATGGGAATTATATGGAATTGTACCCCTCTTATTCTTTGATCTTGTCAATACTTCCATTTATAAATAAATAAATTAATTAAAAAATTCTAATAACATTTATTAGGCCTAGACACCCTCCTCTCATAATCCATACTTCACTTTCCTCAATCACTCTTTTTCTTTGTTTTTTAAAATTTATTTATTGGGGGGTTAATGTTTTACATTCAACAATAAATACAATAGTTTGTACATAACATTTCTCAGTTTTCCATATAACAATACAACCCCCACTTGGTCCTCTGTCATCCTTTTTGGACCAGTACTCCCCCTCCCCCCCCCCCCCCCAGAATCTTTTACTTTGGCACAATACACCAACTCCAGTTCAGGTTCTACTTCTGTTTTCTCTTCTGATCTTTTTTTGTTCAACTTCTGCCTGACAGTGAGATCATCCCCTATTCACCCTTCTGTTTCTGACTTATTTCACTTAACATGATTTCTTTTTTTTTTTTTATTTATTTTATTTAAGAAAGGATTAATTAACAAAACCATAGGGTAGGAGGGGTACAACTCCACACAATTCCCACCGCCCAATCTCCATATCCCACCCCCTCCCCCGATAGCTTTCCCATTCTCTATCCCTCTGGGAGCATGGACCCAGGGTCATTGAGGGTTGCAGAAGGTAGAAGGTCTGGCTTCTGTAATTGCTTCCCCGCTGAACATGGGCGTTGACTGGTCGGTCCATACTCCCAGTCTGCCTCTCTCTTTCCCTAGTAGAATGGGTCTCTGGGGAAGCTGAGCTCCAGGACACATTGGTGGTGTCTTCAATCCAGGGAAGTCTGGCCGGCATCCTGATGACACCTGGAACCTGGTGACTGAAAAGAGAGTTAACATACAAAGCCAAACAAATTGTTGAGCAATCATGGACCCAAAGCTTGGAAAAAGTGGAGAGGAAGTATTAGGGAGTTACTCACTGCAAACTGTAGTATACTTCTGCTTTCTTACTTTGGTGCCATACTCCAAACTCAGTCAATTTCTGCTTTGCGTTTCTACTTCTTTTTTTTTTTTTTTTACATGCATAACATTCCCCAGATTCCCATTTAACAATACAACCCCCACTATTTCATTCATCATTTTTCATGGACCTGTATTCTCCCCACCCACCCACCCACCCCAGAGTCTTTTACTTTGGTGTAATACTCCAATTCCATTTCAGGTTCGACTTGTGTTTTCTTTTCTAATCTTGTTTTTCAACTTCGGCCTGAGAGTGAGATCATCCCATATTCATCCTTCTGTTTCTGACTTATTTCACTCAACATGATTTTTTCAAGGTCCATCCAAGATCGGCTGAAAACGGTGAAGTCACCATTTTTTACAGCTGAGTAGTATTCCATTGTGTATATATACCACAACTTGCTCAGCCACTCATCTGTTGTTGGACACCTGGATTGCTTCCAGGTTTTGGCTATTACAAATTTTGCTGCTAATAACATAGGTATAAACAAATCTTTTTGGATGGATATGTTGGGTTCCTTAGGATATATCCCCAGGAGAGGAATTGCAGAATCATAGGGTAGGTCCATGTCTAGCCTTCTGAGAGTTCTGCAGACTGCTCTCCACAGGGGTTGGACCAAATTACATTCCCACCAGCAGTGCAGGAGGGTTCCCTTGACCCCACAACCTCTCCAGCATTTGTTGCTGTTACCTTTTGTGATGTATAACATTCTCACAGGAGTGAAGTGAAGTGGTATCTCATTGTTGTTTTTGTTTGCATTTCTCTGACAATCAATGACTTGGAGCAATTTTTCATGCATTTCTCTGCCTTTTGGATCTCTTCTGTCATGAATATTCTGTCCATGCCCTCTCCTCACTTTTGGATGGGTTCATTAATTTTCTTGTTGTTGAGTGGTCCGGGAGGTGGTGTAGTGGATAAAGTGTTGGACTCTCAAGCATGAGGTCCTGAGTTCAATCCCCGGCAACACATGTACCAGAGTGATGTCTGGTCCTTTCTCTCTCACTTCCTATCCCTCTCATTAATAAATAAATAAAATATATTTAAAAAAATTTTCTTGTTGTTGAGTTTGGCAAGCTCTTTATATATTTTGGTTATTAATCTCTTGTCTGGTGTGTGGCATATAAAGGTCTTCTCCCATTCTATGAAGGGTCTCTTGGTTTGGGTTATCAGTTAATGTTATCTTTACCAGCTGTTCTGAAGATGTAATTGGCTATATAGAGAAGGAGAATCAAGAGGAACCAAGATGAGACGAGAAATCTTGACTTTTTAAAGTAATTCTGTCACCTGGAAGAAAAAGAATAAAAAGTGTGTCAAGAGCTGCAATGGCCAGAACTTTTGTACATAAACATACATAAACACCATTCCCACCACCAAAAGACTGTGTCCCATTCCATCCTCCCCCTTCCCCTACCCGCCTGCCCCCCACACCTTCTGCACTCCATAATGTCCCTTGGTCCTTACTCTCAGAGAGATAAAGAATAGGAAAGCTATCAGGGGAGGGGATGGGATACAGAGTTCTTGGGGTGGGAACTGTGTGGAGTTGTACCCCTCTTATCCTATGGTTTTGTCAGTGTGTCCTTTTTATAAATAAAAATATAAAAAAAGATTTCTAAAGTTAAAAAAAAGTTTTAAAAACCATGTTCTTGGGGGTGTAGCCAAGATGGCAACTTGGAGACAACACCTGGTGTGAGCTCCGAAATGAAGCAGCTTTCAACCTGAGATTCTCAGGAGATGCCACCAGGTTCCAGATGCTATCATGATGCCAACCATACTTATCTGGGCACACAACCCTACCAATGTGTCCTGGAGCCTGGCTTCCCCAGAGCCCCACCCCACTAGGGAAAGAGAGAGACAGGCTAGGAGTATGGATACACCTACCAACACCCATGTTCAGTAAGGAAGCAATTACAGAAGCCAGACTTTTCATCTTCTGCACCCCATAATGACCCTGGTCCATACTCCAAGAGGGATAAAGAATAGGAAAGCTATCAGGGGAGGAGACTGGATACGGAGTTCTGGTGGTAAGAATTGTGTGGAGTTGTACCCCTCTTATCCTATGGTTTTGTCAGTGTTTACTTTTTTGTAAATAAAAATTAAAAACAAAAAAACCAACAAACTATGTTCTTGTCTATGCACAGGAGTTAGATGGGCTTTCCTGTGGTCTATTTCGTGATTCTTCCAACTGGGATATGCAAGAGAGTGCTTTCTCATGTGTGACAAGTTTTAAGGCACCTGACCACAGGAGGGAGCACGATTCCTATGTTTCCTTAGTTAGTAGAAATTTTAATATGCACTTGGGAAGGCAGGGGCAAGCATTTAAACGATGCAGGAAAATCCTAATCTAGAAATATAACTATGTACTAGTCAGTGTTCTTTGGAGATATGGAACAGAATGAAAGATCAGTTGGTCTACCACCTGCTGTCTGAAAGTTGCTGTGATAATAATTCACTACCACTCTGCATTTGAGACCTGAAAAATCGAACCAATGGTGTAAAAAAACTAGTCTAAAGACAAGCCCAGTTGGCGTAAAGAGCAAGGTGTCTAGGAAAGACTCCATTGAGAGAAGATGAACGGAGACATTTCAGCTTAAGCACTGAGAAAGAAAAAAAAATTCCTCTGCTTTTTGTTCTAATCAGACCCTCAGTGGATTGAATAATGTCTACCTATAATGTGGACAACTCGAGCCCTGGCACCCCACCTGCAGGGGGTTCGTTTCACAAGTGGTGAAACAGGTCTGCAGGTGTCTGTCTTTCTCTCACCCTCTCTGTCTTCCCCTTCTCTCCCCATTCTCTCTGTCCTATCCAACAACAATGATATCAGTAACAACAACAATAATAACCGCAGCAACAATAAAACAACAAGGGCAACAAAAGGGAAAAATATAGCCTCCAGGAGCAGTGGATTTGTGGTGCTGGCACCGAGCCCCAGCAATAACCCTGGAGGCAAAAAAAAAATTAAAATGAAAAAAATAATAATATGGACAACAGCCTGCTTTACTGAGTTCACTAGTTCAAACGCTGATTTCATTTGGAAGCATCCTTATAGACATCAAGAAATGATGTTCAATCAAGTTAACACATAATGTGAACAATTAAATTATACAGCAAGAATCTAACCACATTTCCATTATTATAATCTAAATTTATGCTAAGCTATGCTGCATTTGATTATATATATATTTAACTTAATAGTGTAAGAGAGCACCAGTAGATTGCTGCACAGAACAGTTTCAAAGAATTTCACAGAATAAAAGTGTTAAGATGAACATACTCTACTTCAAAGAAAACACATACAGTGACCTCTAATAATTGGTGCAGTTTTCACCATTACATACTCTCTACAGAAATATGGAGAGCAGCGGGTTAAGCTCAGGTGGCGCAAAGCACAAGGACCGACATAAGGATCCCGGTTTGAACCCCGGCTCCCCACCTGCAGGGGAGTCGCTTCACAGGTGGTGAAGCAGGTCTGCAGGTGTCTGTCTTTCTCTCCTCCTTTCTGTCTTCCCCTCCTCTCTCCATTTCTCTCTGTCCTATCCAACAACGACAACAACAATAATAACTACAATAATAAGACAACAAGGGCAACAAAAGGGAATAAATAAATAAAATAAATATTAAAAAAAAGAAATATGGAGAGGTGTTAAGTATAAGGCAGTATCCATTTTTTTCTTATTATACTTATTTTCTGTCAAAACATTTAATATTTGGTTTGTAAAAAGAGTAAGCCTTACCAGTGTACTTTTATATATTTAAAAAAATAAATGTAGCTATATATATATATATATATATATATATATATATATATATATATACTCACACTGTAATATATGTGTGAAAGGGTTATGGGTAACAGACGAGGGAGATAGAGCAAATTTGATGAGAAATTACTTCAAAATACTTTAGATTGCATGAGATAGAGTTAAGTGGAATGATATTTTGTATGCCAGGGTATGCCATTTGTTAAAAATTTACTATTTTACTCTGTAAAAAGCCTGTGACATCAAAACATAGTTCACCAAAGTAGTTTTTTCATTAATCCAGAAAGTAGTTTGCAGTTAATCAGTAACTTCTGTAGCAGTGACACAATTTCCTGCAAAATTGATGTTTTTGTAATGGTTAACTGTTCTCTTAGTCATTCACAGCAGGGGGTAGTTTCTCTCATCAAAGACTTCTATTTATAACAGTTCATTAAAGTTTAAGATATTTATCTTAAAAAACAACAACAACTTCTTAGATACTAAAAGCTAGTACAGCTTTACTTCAGTGTTTGCCAGTGAACTAAGAAGGGTCTTTCAAAGTACTAACTAGATAGGCAATACTCGCATGTAAGATTTTACAGCAGGATGTAAGAGTTAACTTCCAGCAAGATATAAAAGTTAACTGACTGATGGCAGGCAGAGACATAGCCATCTGAGCATACTTGTTGATGTTAAAATACAGTGGTTTTAATTTTTGGATTATAAAAAGGAAAGAGAAAATGCATTATGAAGTTTTGTAAAACTAAGGTCAGTGTAGAAATGCAATCTGTCAGTAGGGTGAAAATAATAAAGAAACCCTTGAGGTATTAGGAACATAGCTAATTTGGCATTATTATTTTGTTCAACTCCTCCATATCTGAATTACAAAATTACAGTTCAGTGGTCCAGGAGGTGGCTCAGTGGATAAAGCACTGCACTCTCAAGCATGAGGTCCTGAATTCAATCCCTGGCAGCACATGTACCACAGTGAAGCTCTGTTTCTCTTTTTTTCTCCTCCTATCTTTCTCATTAATAAATAAATAAAACTTATAAAAAAAATTATAATTTATACCAACAAAAATAAGCAACTTGAAATATTCTCACTTTAATGAAATCTGATCTTAACTTTGATAGAACACAAACTAAATCATTTACTTCGAGTACAACAGGTTGTTGAATAACTTTGTTTCATTCAACATTTTTTCACTATAACACCAACACACTTGTAAGAAGAAAATTTAATTCCAGCCACATTCAATTAAATTATGCCATTGCAGGAAGTGCCACATTCTAGATTTGGCTTAAAGTTGTATTTTCCAAGAAAACTCCTTGCAAAGTTAAGCAGAGGTATTCATCCTTCTCTTTTGAGATTATCTCACTTAACATGATTCTTTCAAGCTCCATCCAAGATAAGGCATAAGAGATGACTTCAGTATTCCTAACAGCTGAGTAATATTCCATTATGTCTATTTTTTTTTTTAGTGACTTAATATTGATTTACAAAATTCCGAGAGAATAATGGGTATAATTCCTCAACATTCACACCACCAGAGTTCGGTGTCCCCATTCCCTCCACTGGAAAGTTTAGTAGTTTTCAATGTCACACTTATGGGTTTACTATTTTTTTCTGTTTATCTATCTATCTATCTATCTATCTATCTATCTATCTATCTTTATCTATCATCTACCCATATTTTCTATGGTCCTGTCTTCCCTTCCTTTCTTAGTTACATCTGCAATTATTGCTACTTCCAAATATCCTGCCTTCCTTTTTCCTCTGGTCATCTTCCCCTAACACTTCTCCTCATCTGAGAGGATGGGCCAGAATTATTTTTGGGGTGTAGATGGTGGGAGGTCTGGCTTCTGTAATTGCTTTTCCACTGGACATGGATGTTGGCAGGTCGATCAATACCCCAATCTGTTTCTATCTTTCCCAAGTGGGGTAGGGATCTGGAGAGGTGAGGTTCTAGGTCATGTTGGTGCAGTCATCTGCCCAGGGTAGTCAGGATGGAATCATGATAGCATCAGCAACTTGGTGGCTGAAAGGCAGTAAGATATAGGCAGGACAAAATAATTAATAAACAGGAACCAAAAAGTCATAATATAGCAGATGAGAATAGGGACCTTAGTGTGGAAAGAAGCTAGTGTGTCTATCTTGGGTGTAGGAACGCACATCATTTCTATATACCACAACTTTCTTAGTCACTCATCAATAGCTGTGGGGTCCTGGTCCATGACGGTGGGAGAGGACCTATGTTGGAGGTGATAGTACTTTGCACACACTTACACTGGGGAGATGAAAAATTGTATCCATTTGTCAGTAACTGTACTATAAGCCATTACCACCCCCCCCGTAACAAAAAGATAATAAAAAAAAGTGAAGTAAGGAATCAATGAGGCTTGAATTCTTTGAGGTGAGAGAGGGGAAGATATTAGTTGCTTACTGTGCTTTAATTTTTCTGTATAGGGATGGGGTAGTGGTGCATCTTGTTGAGCATGTATAGGGATGGGGTAGTGGTGCATCTTGTTGAGCATGTATAGGGATGGAGTAGTGGTGCATCTTGTTGAGCATGTATAGGGATGGGGTAGTGGTGCATCTTGTTGAGCATGTATAGGGATGGGGTAGTGGTGCATCTTGTTGAGCATGTATAGGGATGGGGTAGTGGTGCATCTTGTTGAGCATGCAAGTTATGATGTTCAAGGACCCGGGTTTCAGCCCCTGGTCTCCTCCACCTGCAGGGGGAAAATTTTGTGAGTGGTATAACAGTGCTGCAGGTCTCTCTCTGTTTCTCTCCCTCTCTGTCACCCTCTTCTCTCTTGATTTCTGCCTGTCACTATCTAATAAATAAATAAAGATTAAAATATTAATTTTTCTTGTATAAACACAGCTTCTGACTTATTTAAATAATATATTTGTACTTGACTTACTTGATTATGCATACAAAAAATTTAAAGTTGAGAGAAAAACAACACTTTGATATATTAAGACTGTTTCTGAGAGTCAGGCTTAAGTCAGCGACTTAAGCTCAAGTGGTGTGAAATGCAAGTGGTATGAAATGCAAGGGCCGGCGTGAGGATCCCAGTTCGAGCCCCTGGCTCCCCACCTGCAGGGGAGTCGCTTCACAAGCGGTGAAGCAGGTCTGCAGGTGTCTATCTTCCTCTCCCCCTCTCTGTCTTCGCCTTCTCTCTCCATTTCTCTCTATCCTATCCAACAGTAACAACATCAATAACAACAATAATAACTACAACAACAATAAAATCAAGGGCAACAGAAAGGAACTAAACAAATAAATATTAAAAAAAAAAAAGAAAGAAACTGTTTCTAGGCCAGGAGATATAGCATAATGGTTATGAAAAACAAATAAACAAAAAACCTCTCATGATTGAGGCTCCAAGGGCTGAGCAGTGTTCTGTTAAAAAACAAACAACAGCAAAAATCATTTCTAAAGTACTTGCTAGTTTGTAGAATCAAGCCAAAAGAAATGAACAGCAATTTTATTAACTTGAACTCAAAGAAAATTTTGCTCCAATTGAGAGCAACAAAAACATAATTTAATCATAAGTGAAGGGAACTGAGAATTGCTTCAGATCTTGAAAGTATTTTCAGCTTAGGTTGTTGCCTAGTTTCATAAAAAATTTTGTCTCTCCCTGGCTGAACTGTTACATCAATATGGAAGGAGAAATGCTTTGTTAAAATCATTTGTCCTTTTAAAGAATCAAAGTATTACAACAATTGTGTCATAAGTGGAATTATTCAAAGAAAAGTTTTAATATTTCATCTAGTCTTGGATGTCCTGCAAGCAAATAGAATGAACCTAGCAGCTTCTTACAGCTGTCACTGAGGCAAAAATATTTTTTTAAAAATCAACTGTCTGCTCTAATCCTCACTTATCATAAACTGTCAATTCTACAAATGTCCTGGTAACACACTATTTTTGGGGATCCCAAAACTAGAGTGAATAAATAAGAACAAAGAAAATCTATTATGGGAATCATATGTATTAGCAACAGAGACATTGAAAACAAATTGAAGAGTGAATGCATTGTGGGCACCAGGTGGTGGCACACCTGGTGAGTGTACTTGTTACAGTGCACAAGGATTCGGGTTCTAGCCCCTTGTCCTCACCTGCAGGGGAAAGCTTTGCAAGTGGTAAAGCAGCACTGCAGGTGTCTCTCTGTCTTTCTCTTCCTCTCTATAACTCCCATCTCAATTTATGGCTGTTTCTATCCAATAAATAAAGATAATTTAAAAAAGGGTGAAGGTATTCAAGTTCAATTAGATCAAGAACAATCTGATATTTACTCTAGTCCTGACTTTCCACATCTTCCTCTGGCACCTTATACAACTGAGCTATGTCAAGCTTCCTCAAGATGTTTAATTTGTTTTATTATTTTATTTTATTTTGTATTTTTAATTATTTATTGGATAGAGATAGTCAAAAATTGAGAGGGAAGGGGGTGATAGAGGAGAGAGGCAGAGAGACACCTGCAGCACTGCTTTACCACTTGCAGAGCTTTCTTCCTGCAGGTGAGGAATAGGGGCTCAAACCTGGGTCCTTGGGCACTGTAACACATGTGCTCAAACAGGTGCACCACCACCTGGGGTGGGGAGGCCTCTTTCCCAGGCAGAAACTCCTGGCTTACCCGCTCTGTTGCGCACCAGATGCAGGGGCCTAAGAGAATGTTCTGGGGCAATAAGGGTGGAGCCATACAGGTCTCTCGAGAGAAGAAGCCAGGGACTTGTCTCATGAGCAATCCATTTATTGAACAGCAAAGCAGGATTAATAAGGGGTTGCAGGAGGAAGTGACATGTGTATACCATATATGGTAGGGAGACAAAGGGTCTAGGGGAGGGTCAGGACTTTTCCAGTAATTGTTGAGCAAGAGGTTTAATTGGTTAAAGCAACGAGAATGCAAGGTTATCAGTAACCAGCAGCCAGAGCGGGATCCGGAGGGCAGAGAGAAGATAGATCAGATATGATCAAAGGAATGGAATGGGTGGAGAGGTAGGGAGGAGAACTTTCAGGCAAAACAATGATTTGTAGAGAATAAGGGAGTGAGCTGGGAGTCGGGTGGTAGCACAGCGGGTTAAGCGCACTTGGGTCAAGGACTGGCAGATTAAGAATCCCGGTTTGAGCTCCCAGCTTCCCACCTGTAGGGGAGTCGCTTCACAAGCAGTGGTGAAGCAGGTCTGCAGGTGTTTATCTTCCTTTCCCCCCTCTCTGTCTTCCCCTCCTCTCTCCACTTTTCTCTGTCCTATCCAACAACAACAACGTCAATAATAACTACAATAAAACAACAAGGGCAACAAAAGGAAATAAATAAATATTAAAAAAAAGATAAGGGAGTGGCTGTTGTGAGGCAGGGAGGCTGATAGGTGGGGCAGACCCTGGAGGCCCTGTACTTCCTTGCTTGACCTCTTAGTAGAGAGAGACTGATAGGATTGGCTGTCCCCCTCAGGCCCTCGTTTCTCAATGGGGAGGTCCCACCAAGCTCTACTATATCCTCACAATTCCTTACAGCCCCTTATTTGTTTTTAATGAGAAAAATACACAAAGGTAAAGAGATCAGAGCACTTTCAGTTCTGGCATATGTTGGTGCTAGGGATTGAACCTCAAACTTCTGGAGCCTCAGACATGAAAGTCTTTTACATAACCATTATGCTATCTTCCTAGCCTGGTATATTTTCTTTTATCACCAGCTTAAAGCTCAGTTTTAGTCTACTCCAAGAACTGTATATATGTCCACTTTCCTAGAAAGGGGATAAATGTGTGTAATCAATACATGTGAAATAGACATTCTATAAAAAACTATACAAAGGGAGTCGGGCGGTAGGTAGTACAGCGGATTAAGCACATGTGGTGCAAAGCGCAAGGACTGGGTAAAGGATCCCCGTTTGAGCCCTGGTTCCCCACCTGCAAGGGGATCCCTTCACAGGCCGTGAAGCAGGTCTGCAGGTGTCTTTCTCTCTCACTGTCTTCCCTCCTCTCTCCAGTTCTCTCTATCCTGTCTAACAAAGACGATATCAATAACAACAATAATAACTACAACAACAATAATAACTACAACAATAATAACTACAACAACAATAAAAAACAACAAGGGCAAAAAATGGGAAAATAAATAAATATAAAAAAACTAAGCAAAAGGGAGAGGTGGTGATTGGCTAGAATTGGTACTCGTTGGAATGAGGTAAGTTATTGGATGTACTCTTTTTTTTTAATATTTTTTTTATCATCTTTATTTATTAGAGACAGCCAGAAATCTAGAGGGAAGGGGGTGATAGAGAGAAAGAGAGACAGAGAGGCACCTGCATCCCTACTTCACCACTCGCAAAGCTTTCCCCCTGCAGGTGGGGACCGGGGGCTCGAACATGGGTCTTTGTGCACTGTAACATGAGCTCTCAACCAGATGCGCCACCGCCTGTCCCCCAGGATGTACTCTTCTTATCATCAGTTCAGGCTGCTGCACTGGTAGCCTGAAGGTCATCTATGTAAAAAAGTCACAGGTGTGTCACACAAAATCCATTTGGGATGAGCACTGATAAAGTCTATTTCAGCTAGTGAGACAACCAGGTTCAAGACAAAAACCCAACACTGGATTTTTTTCCCTCTGCTCTGTTGTATTCTACTGAGTCTGACCAGTTGGTACATATGAAGATCTAAGTGAACCACGTTTATCTGTACAGGAAAAGCCTTATTTTGAAAACAAAAATCAAATAATACAGAATATTTATGTGATATATATGATGTGTCAGACACTTCCTCAAAGACAATACATGCATTGTAACTTTTAATTCTATACGAACAGGGATTTATACTTATTTTATTTATTAATATTTATTTATTTTTTCTACCTGGGTTATCACTGGGCCTCCATGCCTCCACTATGGATCCAATGTGCCTGGTGGCCACTCCCTATCCCCTCCTTTTTTTTTTTTTTTTTTGCTAGATGAAGAGAAGATTAAGAAAGAACAGGAAGATAGAGTGAGAAAAAGAGTGAGAGAGGCCTACAGCACTGCTTCACCTTGCAGTCAGGGGCCTGGAGTCTGCCTCCTGGTGCTTGTGGATAGTATGTTGGCCATTTTATACATGAGGAAAATAAGGCTTAGAAAAGTAGACAAATGTTGACGCAGCTCTTATGTGATAGTCAAGATTTATTTATTTTTTAAATATGTTTATCTTTATTTGTCAGCTAGAGACAGAGAGAAATTGAGAGGGGAAGGGAAGATAGGGAGGGAAAGAGACAGAGAGAGACACCTGCAGCCCTGCTTCACCACCCATGAAGCTTTCACCCTGCAGCTGGGGCCCAAGGACTTGAACCTGGGTCCTTGCATACTGTAATGTGTGTGCTTAACCAGGTGTGTCACTATCTGACAAGGAGTTAAGGTTTAATTCCAGACTACAAGTATCATGTCTAAATCAAGTATCATGGGTGGTAGTGCAGCTGGTTAAGTCACATGGCACAAAGCACAAGGACCAGCGTGAGGATCCCAGTTCAACCCATGGCTCCCCACTTGTGGGGGCGGGGGGTTGCCTCACAAGTGGTGAAGCAGGTCTGCAGGTATCTTTCTCTACTCCTCTGTCTTCCCCTCCTCTCTCTATTTCTCTCTGTCCTATCCAACAATAACAGCTATAACAACAAGGGCAACAAAAATGCGAAAAATGGCCTCCAGGAGCAGTGGATTTGTAGTGCAGGCACTGAGGCCCAGCAATAACCCTGGAGGCAATCAATCAATCAGTCAATAAATAAATAAATAAATAAATAGCATAATCAATTGCTTTTGAAGCACAATGACATTTATAGTGAAGCAAATTAAAATCACTTTTAAGACTATCCTAGTCAAACTGATCATTACTTTTTTAAAAAAAGTTTTAAATGAAATTTAAATACTTTAGTGAATTCATTGTAATGTGCGTTCATGTGAAAATATATTTCTAACAGTACTTGTCTTCGTTTTTCTCCTATAACAAAAGTCTACCATTACCAATTAATACTGAGTGAGTTAGTTTCAAAGGTCAGATCTCTGCCTGGACCATATCTGGAACATTTGTATTTTGGTCATATCTACACATGGAGAAAAGAGCAAGTCCTTAAGAGAAAAGTTTTGTGCCTAAATGACACATGGCAGCTACATAAACCATTTGACATGTTTATAAGCTCCAAAGAATTTGACTGTAGTTGAAAATCTCAGGCAACTTTTCTCCCTTGCTGTGAAATAATTATCTGGAGACTTAAGAATCCTCCAGGTGGCTAGTTAAATGCTTCCAGAAGGCCTGGGGTGCTGATGAACCCCTCTGAGGATTTCTGTAGTTTACAAATGACCTTATTGGTCAAAGAATCTCATTTATCACATACTTTATTTTAAATTTCTTTTTCAGTGCTGAGGACTGAATCCAGGGCTGAAGATATCTTTCTGACCTAATTTTTACTCTACATTTTGAAGAGAAAGTGTGTGTGTGTGTGTGTGTGTGTTTCTGTGTGTTTGTGTGTGAAAGAGAGAGAGAGAGAGAGAGAGAGAGAGAGAGAGAGAGAAAATATGTGAGCAAAGCACCACTCATGGAGTTCCATTACTGCTGACCTTTTCTGTGGTCCCAGGGATCAAATGTTAGAACGGGATTTCTAGAAATGGTCTGTTTGTAAATAAAGTATTAAGTAGATGTTGTAAATTATCTCAGCATGTGGTGTATTGTGCCAAAGTAAAAGACTCTGGGGTGGAGGCGGAGGAGAGTACAGGTCCAAAAAGGATGACAGAGGACCTAGTGGGGATTATATTGTTATGTGGAAAACTGAGAAATGTTATGCATGTACAAATTATTGTATTTACTGTCAAATGTAAAACATTAAAAAAGTAAATAAAAAAGCAAAAAAATTATCTCAGCATCTCTGAATAAACTCTGGAATACAGAATTGTTTCTTATTTTAAAATGCTGATATTTAAAGTATTTCTAATGAATCTTTTACTAAATTACTAGGTTCTAATAGTATTTCACATATATTACTTTCCTCACTCATGCTCATGGCTCAAACCTTTGTATATTCCCAGGCCATGTGAGAGCATAGATTAAAATTAATCAAAATTAGTAAAACAGCATGTGGTGGGTTCTTACTGTCCATGAAATGTACGTGTGTATCCTATAATTCTTCCCCTGGAAAGTTCCTCCCAATTAACACTCAAGAGTTCCCGGGGTGGGGGTAGAAGTGGGGAGTTTTAGGTCTGTGCAATTTCTGCATATCCCTCATTCTCTGATTCTCTGCTCCTGGTACTTTCAGTGTTATTTTATTTATTAAGTAGAGGCAGAGAAAAATTAATAGGAAAGGGGAAGAGAAAGAGGGAGAGATAGAGACATCTTCAGCACTGCTTCATTGCTCATGGTGCTTTGCAAGTGGGGATCAGGGTTTTGAACTTGGGTCCTTGCACATTATAATATGTGTGCTCTACTAGGTGTGCCACCAACCAGCCCCACCAGTGTTATTTCTTACTAAGGATCTTTATTGCTTGTGAAGCTTGGATTCTAGGTCTGTTGGATTACTAGGTCTCCTCCCTGTCATAACTACCATATTATCACTCTTAGAGTTTAAGGAAGCACTTTATCAGCCCTCTCCTTCCTATATTATATTTTATTCTTTTTCTTCTTCCCAGAGCACTGTACGGTTCTAGTTTGTGGTGGTGAGGGTGATTGAACCTGGGATTTCAGAGCCTCAGGCATGAAAGTCTTTTTGTATAACCATTATGCTATCTACCCTGCCTTACCCATATTGTATTTTACATGTGGCATAAAAGGAGAGTTGTTTGTGTGCAATGTTTTCTAAATGTACAGTGAAATTTTTATTCCATGTCCAATTCCCTAGAATGAGTACATGGGGATTGGAAGATGACCAGTAACATACTAAATTTAAGGTTCATCTTGCCCCATGATTCTAGGCTTTATTACTGTTGCTACTTAAATTTATTTTTAAACTGAATGTTTTTTTTTTTTGAGTGGTGCTTTTTTATTATATCACTTATATATTTTAATAAAGATAAAAGACTGAGATGGAGCGAGATACACAGAGAGACAGAGAGGGGAGAGACACCTTCAGCTTTGCTCCATTGCTTATAAAGTTTTCTCCTTGCCAGTGGGGACCAGGAGTTTAAACCTATGTCTTTATACATGGTAAGGTGTGCACTCTACTGAGTAAGTTATTACCCAGTTTTACTGTTACTACTTTTGACTTCAGGGTGTGTTTAAGTTCCTTTCCTTTCCTTCCCTTTCCTCTCCTTTCCTCTCCTCTCCTTTCCTCTCCTTTCCTCTCCTTTCCTCTCCTTTCCTCTCCTTTCCTCTCCTTTCCTCTCCTCTCCTCTCCTCTCCTCTCCTCTCCTCTCCTCTCCTCTCCTCTCCTCTCCTTTTCTTTTCTTTCCTTTTCTTTTCTGTATCAGCTTCCCAGATAACACACTCCTGGTGAGCCCACCTAACAGCTTGGCAAATATAGTCAGATATAGAGGAGTCCTTGTGGACATAGTTGAGACTCTGATAAGACCTTCCAGAAGAGAACTCTGTGTTGTCTCCCACTCCCTCCTCTTCTTCCTTCTCCTTTTGTTCTTCCTTCCCTCTCCCTTTCTACATACATATTTAACTTGTAATACTACTATATCAGTTGAACACCACTGTGTGCCTAGCATTGCTCTAAGCACCTCAGGTAGAGCTATGACAAAATAGATGACATCCCACTATCTACCCAGATGCTAGCAATAGTTGCCAGTGCTATAAATGGAATACTACAGAGTCTGTGCCAGTCAGTGACTCAAGACTATCTTATGTGGGGTTGTTAGAGAAGGCCTTTCTCATGAAATGATCTGAATGCCCCCCCCCCCATCACATATACCAGAGTGATGCTCTGATTCTCTTATTAGTAAACACATAACACTTAAAAAGACAAATGTATATAAGAATGAGTGGGTTTGTAAGATGAGCCTTCCCTCCCCCACCCCTGCAGTATGCTAGATGTGCTGGGTATGCTGAGTTTGTGGCTGGAGCAGCAGGGAGCAGGATTCCATGTGGGTGACCCTGTCTCCCAGGGCCATCAGTTGGGAGGATCTTTTGCAGAATCCTCTTGGGGCACAACCGCATTCCCAGCTCACAGAGCACTCTAATGGGACCTCTGGGCATATGGTTTTCAGGGTTTCTAACCTCATTCCATAGGGAGGGGAGCTTCAGGGAAACCCCAACCCAGCTGTATAATCATAGTAAGAAGAAGGCAGTGGGGAGCCCACATTCCCTTAATTCTTAGGGAATTCCAGATCTCACAGAATTAAGCTCTAGAAGATGAAGACCAAGGATTTCTCATGTCACGGTGAGGTGTTTCTGTTAGAGTAAGAGCATAAAGCCTGTATCCGCCAAGATGGCAAAGGGACTCTGGGGGGGGGGTCCCTTCATTATTTTAGAGAGGATATTGGTCAACTCATGTGGGCCTGCTCTCAGACAACCTTATTTATTTGTCCTGTCTTAAGACTTCTTTCTGAGGGGCTCTTCTATGTAGCACTGCAGTGTACTAATTAATGTATACTACCCCAGTTAGAAGCCCTTTACCTTTGGGACATCCCCGCACCCCGCCCCTTTCTGGTAACTGCTAATGTACTTTCGTTTCTTTTTAAAAATTTCTTTATTAGGGAATTAATGTTTTACATTTGACAGTAAATACAATAGTTTGTACATGAATAACATTTCCCAGTTTTCCATATAACAATACAACCCCCACTAGGTCTTCTGCCATCCTTTTTGGACCTGTATTCTCCCCCCTCCCCCCCCACACCCCAGAGTCCTTTACCTTGGTGCAATACGCCAACTAATGTACTTTCTTATTCTGGATATTTTCAGTTCTCTTGTATTTTCTTATACTTTTGACTAAAGTCAAAAGCAGCAATAGTAGGGCTGGGTAGTAACTTACTCAATAGACTGCACATCTTATCATGTATAAAAACCCAGGTTGAAGCCCTTGGTCCCCACCTACAAGAAGGAAATTTTATAAGTAGTTAAGCAGTGTTGAAGGTGTCTCTCCTTCTCTCTTTGTTTCACTGGGGTCACATGGTACAGTATCTGACTTTTTGAGTAACTGCCAAATTGTTTTCCAAAGATACTGTATTATTTCATATTACCACCAGAAATGAATATGAATCCTATTCTTTTTCACATCCTCATCAATACTTGTTATTATTTTTTGCTTTAATAATTTTACTTATGCTAGTAAATATGCAGTGGTAGCTTCTATGTTCTTTAATTTTTTTATGTGACCCTTATAAGTACTATAGAGCTGGAGTTATCCCCATGTGAAAACCTTTTTCCTTACTATATGCATTTAGAGGATCTTCTGATTATGATGTAGCTGGATTTATCTTATTTTATTTTAGATAGAGACAGAGAGGCAGAGGCATATATGTGTGTATCTATATATGGAGAGAGAAAGAGAGAGCGAGAGAGAGAGAGAAAGAGAGAGATATTATAGCACTTCCTTCAGTACAGTGAGGCCTGGGCTTGAAACTTGGTTACACACATGGCAAAAGAGCACACTACTCAAGTGAGCTTTTTAACTGTCTCTGGATTTATTTATTTATTTTTCCATTTCACAAGTAATGGGCTGATGTCATGATAAGGGTCGAGAGAGTTGGCATTAATATCACACTTATATCTACAGAAGGATCTGAGTTAATTATTATCATATAAACTTGTGCTTTTAAAATATTTATTAATGAGAAAGAAGGAACTGTAGAGTATTACTCTGGCACATGCAATGCTGGGAATCAAATTCAGGACCTCTTACTTGATGGACCAAAGCTTTTTCCATTGTGACACCTCAGGCTGAAAGCTTGCATACTTTACATGTCATACTATTTTTTTTTCCCCCTTTTCAGTTAGTACTTTCTTCTTCCTTACATGATGCTCCTCCATCTGTTAGTTTGGAAGCTATAGTCAGTGTGACTTTTTTTTCTTTTAAGTTGCCATAGATATTTCAACATACATTCATCTCCATGTCTGAAGTTATTATGTAGATCATACAGCTGCTGCTATGATAGTGCATAAAAGTTATACACAACATATTAACAAACTGCCATGTTTCTAGGTCAATAAAACTTTAGAAAAGGCAGCTGACTGGGGGAGGTGGCTCTGTGGGTAGAGAGTAGGACTTGCGTGAGTGAGGTCCTTGGTTCCATCCCTGGCACTATGTATGCTAGTGCACAGCTCTGCTTTTCCTATCCTCATTTTCTTGTCACAAAAATTAATAAGTAGAAAAAAGTGCAGGAAAAGAGGCAGGAAAGAAAGGAATTCTTAAGATAATATTAAACATGTAGAATTTACATTATTTGATTTTTAAAAATCTATTTATTTTTTAATTTTAATTTTTAAAAATTTATTTTATACATGATTTGAGTTTATATAGCAGGCAAGATTGACTTCATTTACAACCACTTTTAATGTTTCCAAAATACAAATAACATTTTATTGATTTACCTTTACTTATTATTATTATATTTCTGGTTACTGGAGCTTTAACACTCAAGACCAATTTTTTTTCCAGATAGAAATGGTTTGATAGAGGAAGAGACATCACAGCACTTGAAGCATCCCCCAGTGCTGTGGGGGCCAGGATTTGAACACAGGTCTTTGCACATGACATTGTATACTTTAACATGTCCACTATCTCTTGGATCCACGCTTTTATTTTTTAATAGTGGAGTAATTTTGGGAATACGTGATGAATTATGCTTATTACTTGTCAGCACCAATAAACAAAGAGGATGGTAGGGCCATGTGGACTTGATTATCAGACATCATTTTAACATTAGCATACAACATAACAAGAACTGAAACTTATTTAAGCTGACATTTTGTTTATTTATTTTTAATTTTTTTATTTAATTTTTTTTATTTAAGAAAGTATTAATTAACAAAACCATAGGGTAGGAGGGGCACAACTCCACACAATTCCCACCACCCATTCTCCATATCCTACCCCCTCCCCTGATAGCTTTCCCATTCTCTATCCCTCTGGGAGCATGGACCCAGGGTCATTGTGGGTTGCAGAAGGTAGAAGGTCTGGCTTTTGTAATTTAAGATGACATTTTGTAGAAGCACATTTTCTCGCTCTTTTTCTCTTGGAATCTGTACATCTTGGCAGTTGATGGCTGGAGAATGAATGTATGAATGCTCACTCTGAGAAACTCACTCTGAGTGGTTTACTGCTAGACTCTTTCATCTATTCTCAGTGTAACTAGTTTTATTTACTGGCCCTAAAACCAGAATATCAAGCCACTACTAAGGCTTCCAGGAACCTGGTAAAACTGCCCCCCTTTTTTACTTATCTCAAACCAGTGCCTTTGTTTTTTCAATAGAGTAATATTCCATTGGACATATACACCACAACATCTTTTTATGTTGGATGGTGGAAGGGTGTGGGATGGGGGGTAGGTTTCTTGTTTTCTTGAGATTTTTGTACTCCTTGTGGTTTGTATATATGGTTTCTCTATATGATTTCAGTCTGAAACCAAGCCTCAGGCATTTGCTACTGGGCTACAGCTTTACTCAGAAAAGCAGGGTTCACTTTACCACTTAGTTGCCATGCGCTGAAAATTGCCTTTATATTTTGACAACAGACAGTATTTTTTAAAAATAATTTATTCATGAGAAATATAGGAGAGAAAGAAACAGACATCACTCTGGTACATGTGCTGCCGGGGACTGAACTCAGTACCTCACGCATGAGAGACCAATGCTTTATCCACTGTGCCGGACCTCAGTGCTTTTTTTTTCCTTACAAATTCATCCTGCTTTTTTGTGTGTGTGTGTGTGTGTATGTGTGTGTGTGTAATTTGGCCTGTAATTCAGTAGGCTAATGCCCCTGAGGTCATGGATTAAATGTTGAAAGGTTTCCCTCCCTCACAACCAGTGGTGTGTGTTGTTTTGACTTCTGCTGCACACTGGGGGAAATGGTGGCAGTCCTCTGCCAACCCTCTTAATTTTTTGTGTTTGGTTTCCTTTTCTGCACCCCTTCTTACCCCAGCACATGCATGAACACCCACCCAGGGCTATGGTGCTTTTGTCTATGTCTCAGGTGTAGTTGGTGAGTTTGTTAAGTTTGATAGTTGTATATATCTGTTGTTTTGGGGTTCTGCTCTCTATTATTCCATGGCCATGCCTCCTGGAAGTTCCATACCACATCTTTATCCATTTATCCATCAAACAACATTTGGGTTTATTTTATGCATTTTCTATGTATTTAATTACAGCCACATTTATACACTTAAAACATGCAGACTGGGATAGGTATTCCAGTGCATGGACATGAAGAGAAGTTGAACTATTATTAGAAGCAACTACATTGATCCAACAAGAAGTTTTCAGGACCTAGCAGACCCAGTCACCACTACACAAGTGTATTCAAGAAGTAGCCTTGGAGCTGGGCGCACCTGGTTGAGAGCACATGGTACAATGTGCAAGGACCCAGGTTGAAGCGCCTAATCCTCACCTGCAGGGGGAAAGCTCTGCATGTGGTGAAGCAAGGCTGGAGGTGTCTCTCTGTTTCTCTCCTCTGTCATCCCCTTCCCCTCTCAATTTCTGGCTGCCTCTATGCAATAAATAAATATAATTAAGAAAAATTAATAAAAAAAGAAGTAGCCTCAAGATACCAAAATTCTTTTTTTGAGTTTGAGCTATAAACACCAATTTTAAGTGTGACAACACATTTTTGAAGGAAGGATAACATATGTCCATATTTCACAAATATTTTCATTACTTTGATAAACTATTGAGATTCATGCTGGAAAGAGTCTGGTTTCCTGTACAGGTGTTCTCCTCTGAGTCTAGCAATTTATTTTCTAACACTAAGTCATTGGCTTTTTAAGTTTTTAAGTTGTTAAGTACTTTTAAATTTCTAATCTAAAAATATGCTCTTCCCCCCTTATGTGAATACTTTACAAAAATGTTGAAATTTTCTTTAAAGATCAATTTTATCTCAGTGTATTTTCTACTTATTTATTCATTCATTCATCAAACAATTGTTTAGCCCAAGCTATATGCCAACCTCTTTACAAGGTAGAGGGGTATACAGTTAAATAATATGGACACAGTACTTTCTCTTAGGGAATTTCTACATCTAACCATATAATTCTACAAATATTAAACAAAATTATGCAAGAGTCTATAACTGCAATTGATAAGAACAATGAAGGAAAATATAATATGTGTAGGGCTATTCTAATCATGGGGAATGGGATTGAAAACTTTTTCTGGGGGATTTTTTTTCCCTTAGGCATATTTTTATTTGGAAGAACAAATAATATAAAGAATTAGTTTTACTACTCGTGAGAACTATGGTGGTTATCTTTGAGAGGTGAGAGGGTGTGGTGTAGAACTATACACTGTAGTATTACAAACTTGTAACCTTCTAATAATCATAAAAAATGAAAAAAAAGAATTGGCTTTACTAAAGTAGAATATCAGAATTCACAAAAAAGTCTGCTACCCATAAATAATAATAGATTACTGAAAGTTGCATCCAGAAAATGAGAGTTGCTATCACAATATGCATTTTAATTTAAATTTTGTATTTCTTGCACTACTGAAGGAACATTGCATCACAAACATAGAAATCTCAAGTGTGCATCACTGAAAATCAATGTGTGTATATACTACATTAAGTTTACCACTAAAATCCAATTCTTTCATTTACCATAAATTTATTTCCTTTGTCCTAATTTGCTACTCCCAACCTATTTCCCCCTTCATTTAGGTCAGGGGTGAGAAATCTTTTTTTCTGTCAAGGGTCATTTGGATATATAGAGCATCATTCATGGACTATAAAAAATTATCAATTTAAAAATTGGCATTTGACATTGATATGAAAAAAGCTCCAAGATTTATTGGTCTTGGCTGAAATTGCCTTGGCAAGACCAAACCAAATTATTTCGCCTGCAGATGAACTGTCCCCTACCCCTGATTTAGTAGTCATTAACTAATTGGTTCTCTTTATTATTTATTTAGCTCATGTATTTTTTTCCTCTATACTATACATGAATGAAATCATGTGGTGTTTTGTCTTCATTTTTACTAAGCATAATAATTATCCTCCATGTGTTTTCACACTTGCAAATGCTAAGATTTCATCTTTATAACTGAGTAGTATTTCACTACGTATTATACCTCATCTTGTTTATCTCATCATCTAATGACTGGCATTTAGGTTGTTTTCAGCTTTTGGCTATTGTAAATAATGCTGCAGTGAACATGAAACTGTATGTATCTCTTTGAGTCAATGCTTTTGTATTTTTTAAAATTTATTTTCCTTTTGTTGCCCTTGTTTTTTTTATTGTTGTTATGGTTATTATTGTTGTTGTTGACGAGCTGAATAGTTCCAATAGTAATGGAGTCGTAGAAGGTCGAAGAGGCCGTATGGTAAACGTCCGCAAGATACAATTTGGCGTAGATGGCTCGGCCGTGTTTAGGATGAAGATTATAGCATATTAAATCGAATCCACTGATGGTGAATCAAGCAGCTTCATATGTGTTTCTGCTATATGTGTTTCTTGTAGGCAAATGACATCTGCCTGATGCTGTATCGCCAGTTGACCAATAAGAACGCATTTGGCAAAGGACAGCCCCTCAACATTAAGTTGGAGGACTCGAAGAGCAGGACCAACAGCTTGAAAGCTGTCAGGAGCTGCTTGTTGCTGGCTTTGAAAGTGACTGGGATCCATGTGGATTCAGACGGCTAGGAAGGATCGTCAGTTTCCCCAATAGATGGGTACTCACGGGATGCACCACGGGAAGGTCGATCCAATGCATCCCAGCTCGTCAACGTACATAAGCCTCCCAGTGCCTTATGGGATAATGAGGTCCTGCCTAGCCCGAATCACCCAGCCGTTTACGTTGGAGACTTTAATAGTCATCACCAAGACTGGGGATATTCCTCCACTCGTGCTGATGGCTCTATCTTAGCCGACTGGGCTTCAGCAAATGACCTCTCCCTATTATACGATCCCAAACAGCCAGGCTCTTTTCACAGTGCTAGATGGAATAAAGACTCGTCACCCGACCTGTGCTGTATTAGCACAGTCAACGGCCAAGCCTTTCCCACTACGAGACAAGTTCTCAAGATCTTCCCGCACAGTCATCACCGCCCAGCTATCATCCACCTTGGTCTCCAGCTCCCACTGATTCTGTGCTCAGAGAAACTAAGATGGAACTTTCGGAAAGCAAACTGGCGTCTGTTCAGTGATCTTACCAACAAATCTATTCCTGCAATTCCAATTAACTCTATCCCCTCTGAAGATTCCTACAGGCGCTTCCGCCAAGCCATCTTCAAAGCAGCTTCCCAAGCTATTCCTCGTGGGAGACGTGCTAACTATACGCCTTGTCTTGATGCTGAATGCGAGCAGTTGCTAAACTAAAGCAGTATGATGAGTCGGGCGACCCAGATGTGGCTGACCATCTCATTGCCTCCCTGGATGCAGCACGCCAAGCCCGCTGGCAACAACTCACGGAAAGTCTGAACTTCACCCACTCAAGTAGGAAGGCCTGGAAGCTTCTTCATAGTCTGGTTGCCAGTAGCCAACCCTCTCCCGTCTCCCATCCTCCCGTATCTCCAAACTCAGTGGTCCAGTCACCTAATTCAAGTTGGACGTGCTAAGATTGACCCAGTCTGGAAAAGGGAAATTTCCCATGAGTGGTCATCCCACTTCCACTTATCTTGTCCATCTCCAAAACTCTCTCCCTTTACACTGAACTGGAAGACGCTTTGAAGAGGGTTAAACCAGGAACAGCTGCTGGCTATGATAACATCACCCCAGAACTCATTCTTAACTTGGGCCCCATGGCAAAGAAGTGGCTCACTACATTCCTGTTCCACATCTTGGAATCCGAATCTATGCCCAAAATTTGGCCGTCGTGCGAAGATAATAGCAGTTTTGAAACCAAAGAAAGACCCAACACTGGCCGCCAGCTATAGACCAATTTCTCTCCTCTCCGTGTGTTACAAATTCCTTGAGAGGCTGCTTCTGTCACGAATTTCTCCTCTTACAGAGAAATTCCTATCACCCGCCCAAGCTGGTTTCCTCCCAGGAAGATCTACCTGTGAACAAGCCCTGGCCCTCTCAACTTACATTGGAAATGGATTCCAGAAGAATTTAAAGACGGGTGCTGTCTTTGTTCATCTCACAGCAGCCTATGACACGGTTTGGCACTGTGGTCTCTAGTCAAGATCTCAAGATGCCTGCCTCCATGGGTGACCAACACTATATCGTTTCTTCTCCAAAACAGAAGATTCCGGGTGCATCTGAGTGACAAGTCTAGCAGATGGAGACTAGTCTCAAGTGGCCTCCCCCAGGGCTCTGTTCTGGCTCCTAGGCTATTTAATATTTACATCAATGACCTCCCAGAAACTTCTTCAAGGAAGTTCATCTATGCCGATGACATCTGCTGTGCAACTCAGGCATCCAAGTTCGACATCCTCGAGGAAACACTCACGAAAGACATGTCTCTGATATCTGATTACTGTAAAAAATGGCAACTAATCCCTAGTACTGCAAAAATGGTATCATCTGTTTTCCATCTACACCATGCCTCGGCCTCGCGTGAGCTTAATGTGCAGCTTGACGATATGAGAATCCGGCATGAAGCCCAGCCAGTCTATCTTGGCGTTACTCTCGATCGCACTCTGTCATTTCACAAACATCTCATAAAAACTGCAGCAAAGGTGGGCGCGAGGAATAACATCATTGCAAGACTGGCCAGCTCCTCATGGGGTCCGAGCGCTTCCACACTACGATCATCATCTCTGGCATTATGCTATTCCACTGCAGAATACTGTGCCCCAGTATGGTTCCGTAGCCCCCATGTCCACTTGGTCGATTCTAAATTATATTCCTCCATGAGGATAATTTCTGGAACCATCCGTTCCACCCCGGTTCCATGGCTGCCAGTTCTTAGCAACATCGCCCCGCCAGATATTAGTTGGGATGCGGCATCATCTAAGTTCATTTCCCATGTCTACGCTCGACCGGACCTGCCAATATATGCGGATATCTTCACCCACCCTGTTCAACGCTTGACGTCTCGTCACCCAATCTGGTCCCCTATACCTACACTGAACTTCTCTGTTCCAGACTCTTGGAAACAGAGTTGGCAGTCAGCTGAGGTAAAGAACAAACACCTCATCACAGACCCCTGCAAGCGTCAACCTGGCTTTGACCTAGCACGTTATGATTGGGCCCTCCTCAATCGCTATCGAACAGGCCATGGCCGGTGCGCCGCGCTATGTTCCATCGCTGGGGAGCCAGAGATGACCCGAACTGCCCCTGCGGCTACAGACAGACTATGACCCACATAGTCAACGACTGCCACCTCTCCAGATTCAAAGGAGGTCTCGAAACTTTACATCAGGCTCAACCTGACGCTGTTGTCTGGCTACGGAAGAAGGGCAAACGCTAGAAGAAGACTGTTGTTGTTATTGATGTTGTCGTTGTTAGACAGGACAGAGAGAAATGGAGAGAGGAGGGGAAGACAGAGAGGGGGAGAGAAAGATAGACACCTGCAGACCTGCTTCACCGCCTGTGAAGCTACCCCCCACTTTTGCAGGTGGGGAGCCTGGGCTGGGACCGGGATCCTTATGCCGGTTGTTGTGCTTTGCGACACATAGACACATACGCTTAACCCGCTGAGCTACTGCCCAACTCCCTGCTTTTGTATTCTTTGTAGTACATACTCAGAAGTGAAATGACTGAATCATATAGAATTTCTATTTTTTTGAGGAATTTAATATTGCCTTCTACATTAGTTTCACTAATTTACACTGACACCAATAGTATCTATGAGTTATTTTCTCTCTGCATCTTCTTTCCAGTAATTAATTGTTTTCTTGTCTTTTCCATGAGTCATTTTCACAGGTATTGAAGTGCTATCTCACTGTTAATTTTTTTTGTAGGAAAATGACTTTTATTTGTTGGAAAGAGTCAAATAAATTATAATGTGGAATAAGTGGCTGTAAGGCATGTCCAAATGGGGTATTAAAAATGGATAACTAATTCTTTTGGAAGACCACCGAAAGAGAGGTGTGACTAGAGAAAGGAATGAAAGCAATAGAAGCAGCATACTTAGGGCTTTGTAGTCTGTGTTGATGATACTGAATTTTATCTTAGGGAAAATAGGAAACACTCAAAAAGGTTCCAGTTGGAAAGTGACTGAATAGATTTGTGTTTCACAGGAGTTGTTCAGACTCTCTACTCTGTGGGGAATAGATGGTTGAGAAGCCAAATGGGGTGGGTTGGGGTGGAGGATAGGGTATTCAAAATTCAGAAGCTAGAAATGAATTTGGAAGTAAGTGAGTAATTTATTAAATATTTGAAAGGTAGTATTGATAAAGCTTGTTGATTGAAGAACCCTTATAAACTTGAGGGGCAATATAATCTGGCTTTTGTGTAATATCACATTAAAATAATGATTATTTTGGCAATTGTAATTGGAAGTATTTTAGACATTTCCTCAGGTACTTACTTGAGCAAATCCTTTTATGATATTATTTTAAATGCACAATCGAAATCCTCTTTTATCATCTCTCTCACTCTGACTTTTAAACACTAAGGAAGAAATTTTAAAACAAAATTCTCTCTCCTCTTTCTTTATGTGCTTTATTTTTTATTTTTTAAACATTTATTTAGTTATTGGTTAGAGAGCCAGAAACTGAGAGAGAAGGTGAAGATAGAGAAGGACAGAGACAGAGAGACACCTGCAGCCCTGCTTCACCCTCTGCAGGTGGGGACCGAGGACTTGAACCTGGGTCCTTGAGCACTGTAACATTTGTGCTCAACCAAGTGCACTACCACCTGGCCCCTCTTCACGTACTTTCAAACATTTCTTATTTATTTATTTATTTACCATTA
Organism: Erinaceus europaeus; assembly: GCF_950295315.1. Lineage (NCBI taxonomy): Eukaryota > Metazoa > Chordata > Mammalia > Eulipotyphla > Erinaceidae > Erinaceus > Erinaceus europaeus. The sequence goes on from NC_080165.1 coordinate 38,434,521, forward strand.
GGGCTTATCTGAACTTTTTGGCTTTTACATTCTTCTCCCTGTTCTCAGTGTTAGAATGTTGCATAAAAGAGGACTCCAGAATGAATTCAGCAAGCAAAAGGAGCAGAAATTAAAATCACAAATATATGGCTTTTTTTTTGTCTTTCTCTATAGATTATTGCAAGGGATAGAAATGTGTGTGTTCTAGCTTTAAACAAACAGAAAGGGATCCACGTATGGAGACAAGTAATATCAGAAAAGAGAAGTCTATTTTATTATTATTATTTCTTTTTTAGCTAAAGCAGTGCTCAGCTCTGGTTTATGATGGTGCTGGGGGTTGAACCTGGGAGCTCAGAGCCTCAGGGTTAAAAATCACTTGCATAATCATTAGGCTGTCTGGGAAACCTGAGAAGATTTTATGTTTAAAGATTTATCTATTGAGGGAAGGGGAGAGAGAATAGTGGTTATGCAAAGAGGCTCATGTCTAGGCTATGAAGTCTGAGATTCAATCCCCTGCACCACCATAAACCACATAAGCCAGAGCCGAGCAGTGTTCTGGTAAAAATAAATAAATAAATCCATAATTTACTTATTTAGAGGTAGGGTGGTGGCACATCTGGTAGAGCACACACATTACAGTGTACAAGGACCTGGGTTCAAGCCCCAAGTCCCCACCTATGGGGCGGGGAGCTTCACAAGTGATGCACTACTGCAGGGCCCCTCTCTTTCTCTCTCTCTCTCTTTCTCCTCCCCTCTCCCTCTCAATTTCTCTGTTTCTATCTGAAATAAATAAAATGAAAAAGACAGATTTATTTATATATTTAATGAAAGATAGGTAGTTAGAGAGGCCCCAGAACATTGCTCTGGCCATATGCAGTGCTGGGGATTGAACCTAGCTCCTGGACAGGAATAGACAAGGTTTGGAGGAAACTATGAGGTCATGTGCATATTTTGAGTCTAGTATTTTTAAACTATCATTTTAAATGTCTAGGAAAGCTGAACAGGAACAACAATTTAGTAAAAGCTACCCTGTACTGGCTTATAAATCAACTGTTAAAGGAGTTATAGGAATACTAGACATGGCATCAATAAATAACTATACATACACAGTTAAATAAATCACCCTAAAATATAAAGATAATTAATACTCTCAATTCACCACCACCTAAATTTTATTTTTTTGAAAGCTTTATTTGTCTACTAATGGCGAGGGGGAGAGAGGGGGGGGAGAGAGAGGGGCAGAGAGAGAGAGAGGACACACTTGGGACTTCATGTTTGTTAGTTTTGTACTTTTCTGCAGATGAAGAGTTGGGGGTCCTCCATTTTGTAAATAGCTAGTAGGTACATTTTAGTTATATTCCAAAGGGCCTGTGGCTATACTAGTTCTTCTTCTTTTTTTTTCTTTTTCTTTCTCTTTTTCTTTTTCTTTTTCCCCCTGAGCCTGAAATATGATATGCCAGTGGATCCAAGTTATTGTCTGGGGAGATGATGTCATGGCTGGCAGAAAGACCAGAAAGCTGGATCAGGGAAGAGAGTAGCTCCCAAATACGGGAAAGGGGTATAAATATTGTTAACTGTAAACCCCATTGATTTGATCTGATCTGGGGCCCATAATCAGCTTAGGAGCCTATGTGACCTCTGCATCCCTCTAGATATGAGCTCATATTCTGTGGTCATGAGTAGGAACATTCCATGCTGCCCCAATATCGACCCATCTTCCTCAGGTGGAGCACAGAATATGTTGTCCATCCTGCCTTCGGAGGATGGAACATTCTCTATCGTTGTTGATCCAAGTTGAGGGCGAGTTCCTATGAGGGCCCACAATGGGGTCTATTGTGTTGTTCCTGAGAGATGACCGGTAACAATGGAGGGAGGGATTTATTCGAGGTCTAGGCCCATCATGTCTGTTTGGGAATCTCAGGACTTGCCAATTAGTTCTGCACTTTTCTATTGCTCCACACTCCTACAGTTTTTACTACTTGTGAGATAATGTTTGTTATATCCATCAAGTATAATATAATAGCTTGCTTCTGTGACCAAGATTGCTTTCAGTGATATCGAATTGGAAACTGGCCATATTTACAATATACAAACTACAAAAATTGGCAAATGGTAGGAATCGAGACCTTCCCTTCTTGAGAACCAGTTAAACATTAGTTCCCACATTCTGTCCAAGAGGCAGCTGGATCAGTGAATTTGGGTTCTGGAGGCTGAACTGGGCTGGAAATTCTGTTGTGAGAAAAATTAGAATATAGATGACACATAACTTCACAGGGCATTAGGGCCTCAACAATGTAGGTCTCCATGTTTGGTTTAATATTCTGCTGACATGATCTTGATTTTCTTAATTTTGCACTGAGTAGGTATATATGGTAATGTGGTTTGGGTGATTGCCTTCCATTCTTCAAAACAGGTTTTAATCTTATTCACCTTTGGTGAATTTACACAGGTATTTTATGTATTCTTCATTACCAGTTCACAAAAAATGCCCCTTCTGTTTTCCTTCTATATTGCTATTTTTGGCCCTCTTTCAAATTGGATAACTTCCCTCTTTAATCCTATTCTCTACTCAAACCCATGCACTGATCTAATCTACACAAGCAGAATGAATGCAAGTTCTTGAGCACAGTCTTTAGGTAGAAACTCCTGTTTTCTCTGCATAAGCTAGAGGGTAAGCTCTTAAAAAGATAGTTAAGTTTTCCCCTTCACTCATATATTCCAGACTCCTAGAGTAGCCTGGTACAAAGTAGATCTCATTTAAGAAGTACCACAGGGCTGGGCTATCTAAGCTTCCCTTTAAACCTCAAGTTCCTAGTTTCTTTGATGTCTCTGAGGCTGCGGGTAGAGCCCGAGGGAACCCCGGCGCGCGCCAGGCGGGGTTCACGCACTGCGCTCCCAGCGCGTGGCTGCAGTTGCTACGGAAACGGCGGGAAATAACAACTCTGCTCCCCCGGGTGCGGGAGGCCCACGGAGGCAACGGCAGCGGGAGGAACAGCGGGAGCGACGCGCGGCGGCCGCAGAGTTCACCGCGGTGCCAGCTGCCCGCGGAGCCCCACCCCGTCCCACCGGGCCCGGCCAGCTCCTAAGCCGCTCCGCCTCCTCACGGGCCCTGCAGTGCCGGTAGGTATCCGCATGTCTGTCCCCCTCCTCCGGGGGTCCCCCAACCTCCCGCAGGGTCTCCCCTACCCAGCAGCACCCCGCCAGCTGCAGGCACATCAAGTGCACAAGCGCCGCCTCCGGGGGGGGGGGTGGGCGGGAGGCACCGGTCATCCCGGGGAGGAAACAAGGGGACAGGAACGCATCAGCCTCTCCCCTCCAATGCACTTGAGCCACTTATTTATTTATTTATTTATTTTATGTTTATGTTTTTTAATTCTGTTTTTTTTTTAACTTTCTTTATTATTGGATAAAGACAGAGAGAAATTGAGGGGAAGGGAAGATAGAGATGGAGAGAGACTGAGAGACACCTGCAGTCGTGCTTCACCACTTGTGAAGCTTTCCCCCTGCAGGTGGGGACCAGGGGCTTGAACCTGGGTCCTTGCGCACTGTACTGTGTGCACTTAACCAGGTGCGCGAATTCCTGGCCCCCATTTATTTTTTTGACAAAGAAAAATCCGGGTCATTCTAACTAGACTCACAACTGCTTCAGTTTGGGTCACAGAGGGCAAATAGAGAGGCGAGGAAGCAAGGCGAGAAGAGAGAGATCTAGCTGTCTGGAACGGGTTGCTGAGTAATCTGTCATTGGTGTGTGCGTGCGCGCAGGCGCGTGGTGTAGTCTTCCCACTTTCCCCCGGTGTTCCCCTAACTTTTCTTAAAGCTCTCCGTGCGGCTGGGTCTGGAGCGGGTCTCGGCTTCTTCTGGTGCCGAGGACGCGCAGCAGCTGGAGTCCTGCGCGCACCGCGAGCGCTGATTGGCTGCGGAGCCCACCGTGAAATCCTTGAACTCACGCTGAGTCCTGCAGCCTGTAGGGTCTCAACCAGGTGGATGTCAGGGGCGACAAGGCTGCTGGACACCCCCCCCCCCCGTTCTTTCTTTCTTTCTTCTTCCTCTTTTTTTTTTTCTAACTTGTGGGTTTCTCTTTGTGCCCTTGGCTTCAGGAGGTGACCCCGGGAGTGTGCCGTGTGTTGGCTGGGACTGTCGAGGTCCCTCCCCTCGAGAAGTGAGCCCGGGAGGCGTCCCGCGGGGAAGATGAACGGCACCAGCGCCAAGTCCAGCCACCTGTCTCAGCCGGTCGTGAAGAGCGTGCTCGTGTACCGCAACGGGGACCCCTTCTTCGCGGGGCGCCGTGTTGTTTTCCATGAGAAGAAGGTGTCCAGCTTTGACGTCTTCCTGAAGGAGGTGACCGGAGGCGTGCAGGCGCCCTTTGGGGCGGTCAGGAACATCTACACGCCTCGCACCGGGCACCGCATCCGGAAGCTAGATCAGATCCAGAGTGGGGGCAACTACGTGGCTGGAGGGCAGGAAGCTTTCAAGAAACTCAAGTGAGTTTGTCTCCCCCTCTGCTCAGCGTTTCAGGGTTCACCGAGGTGTGTGCTTTGGGCAGGAGGAAAGGAGTGACCCTCACTCCGTCCCTGGAAGATTCATCAGATCTCCCTGAGGTTGGGTTTGCAGATTGAGCGAAGAATCACGCACATGTAGTAGTCTTTATTTATTTTTTATTTTATTAGGACAGAGAGAAACAGAGAGGGAGAGAAAGATAATACACTTAACAGACCTGCTTCACCGCTAGTGAAGCGAATGTCCTGCAGGTGGGGACCAGGGGCTCAAACCAGGGTCTTTGTGCTTGGTAATGTGTGCGCTTAACCGGGTGCACCATCGCTCGGCCCCCCATGTAGTAGTCTTTAAAGGAACTAACTTTTGTGTATAACGAATAAGAAAAACAGGGGCCTGGGCTGGATGGTGGTGCATCTGGTTAAGCATGTTACAAAGCTCAAGGATGCAGGCTCAAAAGACTCCAGTCCCCACCTGCAGGGGAAAACTTAATGAATCAAGTAATGAAGCAATGAGCAATGCTGCGGGCTTCTCTGTTTCTATTTTCCCCTGGCCCCCCTCTCTCCTCTCGGACGCCTCCCTCTTGATTTCTGTCTCTATCCAATAAATAATAAATAAAATATTTAAAAAATTAAAACAAGAATATAAGACAACAATTCTATTCAGTGGTGATGCCAATTTTATTTCATTTTTTTCCTATTCTATGTTTTTCCTTTCATTTTCTTCTTCTGAGAACCTGTCTTCTCAGTTTAATTAAAGATAAAAATAATCACTTCGGAGGCTGGGGAGATAGTATAATAATTATTCAAGAAACTGTCATACCTGAGGCTTGGAGATCCCAGGTTCAGTCCCCAGCATCACCATAAGCGAGAGCTGAGTAATGTCCTGGTATTTATCTCTCTCTCTCTCCCTCTCATTAAAGTAAATAAATAAATAAATAAAAATACAAGAAAAACAATCACTTCAGAAGGGACTGGGAAATCCACAGTGGTAGTGCACCAGAATTGCATGTTGAGGCCTCAGAAGTCCCAAGTTCAATCTCCACAACCGGAGTAAACCTGAGCTGAGCAGTGTTCTGATCTCTCTCCCTCTTAAAAATAAATAAATAAATAAATAAATAAATATTTTTTTAAGTATTGGATGCTATACTATATAATCACTAAAGGAGAAAATTGCCATATATATGGACATCTATGGACATAGATGTCCATATATACATATATAATTTCATTCTTGCATTGCAAATGGAGTGAAAGTTCTAATTCATAGATAGATAAGATCCATCCACTATATGGACCTCCTGCTGCTGCCTGCATGTTTATGCTATTGATATATGCTTCAAAAGTATGTTGACTTACCCTATATTTGGACGTATTTGTTTTCCAGTATCTGAGGGCTAGAACTTTAAACATGTGGGTCTCTGTTGGTGCTTATTTCCACTTCCTGGCAGGACATTCACTCATAGGAGGTGTTCAGTGAATCAGTAAACTGCATAGGTATGTGAAGGGAATAAGGATGAATGAACAAGTCCTGACTCCTTGTCTCTAGTAGTTTATAATAGAACAGGTGAAAGATCACATGTACATCATTAACTTTAAATATTCTTTTTTTAATTTAATTTTTATTTTTTAATATTTATTTTTTCCCCTTTTGTTGCCCTTATTGTTGTTTATTGTTGTAGTTATTGTTGTTGTTGTTATTGGTATCGTTGTTGTTAGATAGGACAGAGAGAGATGGAGAGAGGAAGGGAAGACAGAGAGGGGGAGAGAAAGAGAGACACCTGCAGACCTGCTTCACCGCCTGTGAAGCGACTACCCTGCAGGTGGGGAGCCGGGTCTCCAACCGGGATCCTTAAGCTGGTCCTTGTGCTTTGCGCCACGTGCGCTTAACCCGCTGCACTACCGCCTGACTCCCACATCATTAACTTTAATGTAAAGTACAAATGAATGTGCAATTAGAAAAATAAAGAGTTTTGCTAGTATATTCCTCTAAGTATTTGATAGCTTCTGGTCTAACATCCAAGTCCTTGGTCCATTTTGAATTTACTTTTGTGTTTGGTGAAATGTAGTAGTTCAGTTTCATTCTTCTGCTTGTTTCAATCCAATTTGTCCAACACCATTTGCTGGAAAAGAGTCTCTCCAAGTTATTGTGTCCATACTCCCTGAGGGTTAAAGAATAGGAAAGCTATCAAGGGAGGGGATGGGATACTGAGTTCTGGCGGTAGGAATTGTGTGGAGTTGTACCTCTCTTATCCTATGGTTTTGTTAGTGTTTCCTTTTTATAAATAAAATAACAAGAAAATTAAATATATAAAAAAAGAGTCTCTCCATTCCCCATTTAATAGTCTGGACACTTTTGTCAAAGATTAGATGTCCAATTAGAAAAATAGTAAGCATTATGTGGGGGATTCAGAATTGTTAATTCTGGTGTATATGTAGGTGAATATTTTAGGGCAGGTAGAGCTTATTATAATATAAACAAAGTTCTTTTGAAATGTATTGCATCTACATTAACTTTACTGTTTAGTTGTTTTTATTCATAGAATTGTGCGGACATCTTTGCAAACTAATTTTTTGAAAATTCCCATCACTCTCCCCAAACACCAGGAATCTCTTAATTTCTCCTTTTACTATTCTTTGTTAACTACAAATCTACTTTCCCTCTCTAAGGATTTGTCAATTCTGGACATTTTATGATCACTACATTCCATATATATGATTACAGGCTTGGCTTCTTTAAATTCACATAATGTATTCAAGGCTCATGCATGTTGTTGTGTGTCTACTTCATTTTTAATTCTTGAATAATATCCCATAGTAAGATATACTATATTTTGTTTATCTATTAGTCAGTTAATTGATATGTAGGTTGTCTCACTTTGATTGTTACGAATAATGCTGCTACAAATAATCATTGCATTGTACACATTTTTATTTCTTATGAGTGTATACCTAGGAGTGGAATTGCTAGTACTTGGTGACTATATTCCACATGACTTATTTGTTTATTTAATCAATCATCACTGGGACTTCATTGCTGCAAACCACTTTTTTTTCTTTTTAAAGATGCAAACAGAAAGACAGAAAGAAAAAGTTAGGCAGAGGGAAAATTACCTCAGCACTGTTTCCTCCAGTGTAGTGGCAACTGGAGACTTAAATCCCAGTTGTATGTCAAAGCAGACACACTACCTAGTTGGGCTATCTTGTTGGCCCTTCCATACTTTTTAATTCGAATTCAACTAAGTTTTTTTCTTTTTTTAAAAAATTTTTATCACCAGGATCTTGTGCATGTGTAATTTCACCACTCTGGACTGACGCTTTCATTCCAAGACAGACAGCCAGGGAGGGAGGATCTTGTCCCAGTGTTGTAGAACTCCTCATCTGGTGTCAGGTTTTGAATCTGGGCTGTGTGCAAGGCAAGGCAGGCATCCTACCCAGTGAGCTGTGTTCTGGCACCTCACCAAAAGGTAGCTTTGCCAGACAATTTGTGTTTATTAATTCTTAGTTTAACTGTATAAAAATTATTTCCAAAATGTCACTATGTTGAAATGATAATGAAACTTCACGTAGCTATTAAACACTTATAACAGGATTCTAGAGATTGCTATTTTTCCTTTGCTAATTTGTGAGAAGTTGACTCTGCTATATCAATCTTGTAGAACTAAAATAAAATTCCTGCACCTGGCAGAATCTTACAACGTTATGGTCAGAAATTAGCTTTTGCAGATTTGCGAAAGATCTATTTTATTAACAGAGAAAGTATGTGTAGTGCCTTATATAAATACTATTTATGTAGAGGAAACATGATCATATTCAAAGATATCAAGTAAAGCATTTTATTTAAAGACAAAGCAAGTAATAATAGAACAATAGTTAAAATGCATTTTAATGTAAATATTTTGACAACTCAACAATTATGGTAGTTGAGGTAAAGAATCTATCATCATCTATTTATCTCAGCTAGCTTTCTTCTTCCTCTTCTCCTCATTCTTCTCCATCTCCTCTGCCTCCTCCTCCTCCTTTTAAAATCAGAGAACTTCTCAGCTTTGGTTTATGGTGGTGTCGGGGGGGATTGAACCTGGGACTTATGAGCCTCAGACATGAGAGTCTGTTTGCATAGCATTATGTTATCTACCCCTGCCCTAGCTTTATTTATTATTATTATCTTTGTTGGATACAGACAACCAGAAATCAAGAGGGTAGGGGTGATAGAGGGAGAGAGACAGAGAGACACCTGCTGATGTGCTTCTCCACTCACAACGCTTTCCCCCTGCAGGTGGGGACCAGGTCCTCATGCACTGTAACCTGTGTGCTCAACCAGGTGCACCTCCACCTGGTCCACCCGCTACTGAACACTTCCTATATATGAAGTATGGTGGATCCAGATCGCAATGATGGACTTATAGCTTGAAGTTGATGAAAGTCCAGAATTTTAGGGCATGCTTATGTTATAATTAAAGAATGATCGTTTGTTAATATCTTTTATCAAATAGTAAACCATCATGATACATTTGCTTTCCCTAAGCCTCCTTTACTATGATTTACCTAACTTTATAGAAAATCAACTAAGCCACTCATTTGTTGTTAGACAACTAGGTTGTTTCAAGGTTTGGGCTATTACAAATTGTTGCTATGCACGTAGGTATACATAGATTTTTTTGGATGAATGTGTTTGTTTCCTTAGGATATATCCCTAGGAGAGGATTGTAGGATCATAGGGTAGGTCCATTTCTGGCCTTCTGAGAGTTCTTCAGACTGCTCTCCACAGGGATTGGACCAATTTACATTCCCGTCAGCTGTGCAGCTGTGCAGCTGTGCAGCTGTACAGCCTCTCAACCGTTTGTTGTTACTATCCTTTCTGATGTATGACATTCTCACAGGAGTGAACTGGTATCTCAGGTTGTCCTAATTTGCATTTATCTGACAATCAAGGACTTGGAGCAATGTTTCATATGTCTGTTGGCTCTTTGGATCTCTTCTTTGGTGAATATTCTGTCCATAGCCCCATTTTTGGATGGGGTCATTTTGTTGTTGTTGCCAAGTTTGATGAACTTTTATATATTTTGATTATTAGCCTTTTGTCTGGTATATAGCATGTAATGACTTCTCCCATTCCATAGAGTCTTTCTGTTTGAGTGGTGGTTCATTTTGCTGTGCAGAAGCTTTTCAATTTAACATAGTCCTATAGGTTTATTTTATTCTTGTTTCCTAAGAAACTTGTGATATATATACATAATGGAATATTACTTAGTTATTACGAATGATGAAGTCAATTTGTTCAACTCATCTTGGATGGAGCTTGAAGGAATCATGTTAAGTGAGATTAACCAGAAAAAGGATGAACATGGAATTATCTCATTCAGGGGAAGAACTTAAAAATCAAGTATGGAAAGAGGAAACACAAAGTAAAACTTGGGCTGGGTTTGCTATATTTTACCAAAGTAAAGGCCTTTGGAAAAGGAGGGCAGGAAAGGGCTTGGTGGGGGGTAGCTTTAGGGTCCTGAGTTATGATGGTGGAAAAGGACCTAGGCTGGGGAGTCAGAGTGATTTGCAGACACCTACCAAGCTGAGATGAGAAAAACCTACCGATGTGTCAAGTGTCAGCAACTGAACTGTAAATAATTACCCCCCCCAATTAAAAAGAGAAAATGAGTTAAGTGAAACTGTGTGCTTCAAAGATACTTAAAACTTAAAAATAACAAATAGGAGATTTGAGATTGAGTTGTGATGGCTGAACATTTATGTGTCATCAAAGTGTTCTTCAAGGGGAAAGGACTTCCTAACCGTTCACTTTTGTTGCTCTAATATGCACGCTAAGTACTTTTTTTTTAAATTTAAGAAAGGATTAATTAACAAAACCACAGGGTAGGAGGGGTACAATTCCACACAATTCCCACCACCCAATCTCCATATCCCACCCCCTCCCCTGATAGCTTTCCCATTCTCTGTCCCTCTGGGAGCATGGACCCAGGGTCATTGTGGGTTGCAGAAGGTAGAAGGTCTGGCTTCTGTAATTGCTTCCCCGCTGAACATGGGCATTGATTGACTGGTCGGTCCATACTCCCAGTCTGCCTCTCTCTTTCCCTAGTAGGGTGTGTCTCTGGGAAAGCTGAGCTCCAGGACACATTGGTGGGGTCTTCAATCTTTTTTTTTTTTTTTTTTTTTTTACTAAAATCTGTGATTAATATAAAGTAGCTTCTTACATAAACCACTCTCTATATAAAATGTGATATAAAAGTTAGAAGAAATATATTTAGTATGTATTTAATATATACAATAGTATAGTTAGCACTAGCTAGCCATTCTCAGTAACATGTTAGTCACTAGCAGTATGTATTTCTAAGAAGCTTGCAAAATGTTGGCTTTTCTTGGTAATACTTAATGTAGCTTTTACTATTAAGCTTTTATTATTATAATTGCTTTAAATTAGTAGCTCCTATCTTTTACTTTAGGCAAGTAATCTCTATGGTTCTACTCTTTATTAATTAACATTTACATTACTGACTCACAAACTAAAAATTATTTTTTTCTTGTTCCTTCCTCCCTCTAGTTACTTGGACATAGGAGAAATCAAGAAAAAACCAATGGAAGCTATTACTACAGAGGTAAAGCAAATAACCATTTTGAAAGTTCAAACAAATAACACACAGTTTTTATATTTCTCATTGTGTCTCAAAGATCTGCCTAACACTGTAATCATAACAGAGGATTTACTTTAATAAAATCTGAGATTATATGCTTTAGCATAAGATAACCATTTCTTTTTTTTAAATGTTATTTTCCCCCTTTATTGGTGGATTGATGTTTTACATTTGATAGTAAAAGGGTAACCATTTCTTTATTTTAATTTTCTTTTTTCTTTTTTAAATATTTATTTATTTATTCACTTTTTGTTGCCCTTGTTGTTTTATTGCTGTAGTTATTAATGTCTTTGTTGTTGGATAGGACAGAGAGAAATGGAGAGAGGAGGGGAAGACAGAGAGGGGAAGAGAAAGATAGACACCTGCAGACATTGTGAAGACCACTTGTGAAGCGACTCCCCTGCAGATGGGGAGCTGGGGCCTTGAACCGGGATTCTTAAGCCAGTTTTTGTACTTTGCGCCATGTGCGCTTAAACTGTGTTACCACCCAACTCCCAAGGATAACCATTTCTTTGGCTCATTATTAGGAGAAAAGAAACTGAGTATCAATACATATAGGATTAGACATAACATAGTCTTATTTTCCCATTACTTAACTACATGTTCTATGGTTGAAATGCACAGGAATTTCCCTGAGTAAGTAGGAAGAAACTCAGATCACTGTTACACAAGACTTTACTTAAGCAGCATTCCTTGTCCTAACTTGCTTCTGACAGTCCAGTCTCTGAAATATCTAGGATCATTCTGACTATGACTGAGGTTTCCAAAGGAGTATGTTGGACTCTCTGTGATGTCAGCACATCACTTAAACTAGGGTTCACTTAATCATCGCTAGCGAAAACATGCATGAATATTAGAATTCAGCGTTATAAAATATATGTCCAGAATGCTACATTCTACATAGTTCTGAAAATTTCAAATGTTTTGTAGGGTATTTTTTTCTTAATTTGTAGATGGAAAAATAGACTGAAGACAAACCTATAGGAATAGCCTTTAATACTTCAGTAGGACAGATAAACTGGTAGATAAAGCTTGACTGGGGTACTGTTCATCAGTCCTGACTGTCCGTCTTTACCTTCTGACCCCACATTAACCCATGATTCCATAGGTATATACTGCCCATGAGAAATGGCTGGCAGAAAAAGAAGTCTTCTCATTTGTAGTCACAGACCCAGAGAAACTCCTTCACTCTTATATCACACTAATTCCCAACAGGGACCCTCTTGAAAAAAAAAAAAAAACTGCATAAGAAGAAATTATAACTGTGGGCAGGGGTAGATAGCATAATGGTTATGTAAAGAGGCTCTCATGCCTGCTGCTCCAATCTCACAGATTTAATCCTCCATACCAGCATAAGCCAGAGCTGAGCAGGCTCTGGTGAGAGAGAGAGAGAGAGAGAGAGAGAAGAGAAGAGAGGAGAGGAGAGGAGAGGAGAGGAGAGAGAAGTCCCATGTTCAATCCTCTGCACCACCATAAACCAGAGTTGAGGAGCGCTCTGGTAAAAAACAAACAAACAAACAAACAAACAAAAAGGCAGTAAGAAAGAAAAGAAATTACAATTGTACAATATTTGAAGAATATAAAGTTAAATTTACTATCAAAGTAATTTATAGAAAGAAATGTTAATCCTAGACATTTAAAAGAAATAATTAGCTTTCTTTTTTATATATATTTTCAAAAGTGCCAACTTTTTTCTTCGTGAAAGTGACAAAATTAAAAGTTGACAAAGTGTACATTTTTCAGGTTGAGCTTATGTTGCAACCAAAGAATGACCACCAGTTAATAACTGTAGCAATTAGTGAAAAGGAACAGCTGAAAATTCAACAGTTGAAAATCAACAAATTGAGTCTGGATTTAATTTTGTTTGAAGGATACACAGCTGTGTGAAATAAGCTACCTTGCATGAAATTGGTGGCTGAATCTGAGCTGCTGTGGTAGACATTGAATTGTGTGCCCCTAAAAATACGAGCATGTGTTTTTACTATGGATGCTAGTATCTTTGATGAAGATGTGTTTGGAAAGTGTAACTGGCATGCTATATAATTTTTGAATATACTTATTTTTTAATTTTATTATTCACAATGAAAACATTTATAAGAGTTCTAATCAACTTAGTTTACTAATTGTTGTTTGACTTTGGGGCAGCAGCTATTGCTTCTTCCTTACTCTGGGTCTATGTAGGAATGATCATCTAGGTCTGAATCATGAATGTGCCTCGTTATTATTTTGATGATGATTTTTACTGAGCTATCATTACATTATAATAGTACATAGATTTTAGGTGTGTGTCATTGGAAAGCAACATGTCTCCTTTGTCTTCAGTATTTCACCTTTCCCATCCAACCTCCCTGAACCATGTGCTTCTTTGAGCCCTTTCCAGTTTTTGTCCTTCCCCCTACTCCCCTAGTGTAAATACTGAGTTCTCTTATTTTTTTTTTTATTTTTTATTTAAGAAAGGATTAATGAACAAAAACATAAGGTAGGAGGGGTACAACTCCACACAATTCCCACCACCCAATCTCTATAACCCACCCCCTCCCATGATAGCTTTCCCATTCTCTAGCCCTCTGGGAGCATGGACCCAGGGTCATTGAGGGTTGCAGAAGGTAGAAGGTCTGGCTTCTGTAATTGCTTCCCCGCTGAACATGGGCGTTGACTGGTCGGTCTATACTCCCAGTCTGCCTCTCTCTTTCCCTAGTAAGGTGTGTCTCTGGGGAAGCTGAGCTCCAGGACACATTGGTGGGGTCTTCAATCCAGGGAAGCCTGGCCAGCATCCTGGTGGCATCTGGAACCTGGTGACTGAAAAGAGAGTTAACATACGAAGCCAAACAATTTGTTGAGCAATCATGGACCCAAAGGTTGGAATAGTGGAGAGGAAGTGTTAGGGAGGTACTCACTGCAAACTCTAGTGTACTTCTGCTTTCAGGTATATATTTTGCAGTAGTTTATGGATACGTGAGAACATAAGCTCTCTCTCTCACAGAAACTGGTGTATATCTAGGTTATGGGACTTTGTTAGAAAGTGAACTACCTGAGATGAAATTAGAGTGTACTATAAAAGGAAAGGTCTCACCCGCGTAATGAAGCTGAAGGGTTGTCATTCCACACGTGAAGTCTCTGGACACAGTCTGAGGTGAAGCATGTTGAGGTGGCAATCGTTGCGTTGGTTAGGTTGTGATCGGCAGATGCAATATTATTTGGTTTGGATTGGGAGATGCATACGGGAAAGTGGGCCCTGTCCAAGGGTTCCAGGACTGGGGGAAGTAGGGGCTCTATAGTGGAGATGTGAGGTTCCTGCTGTCTTAGGGTTCAAAAAGACAATTGATAGTTAATGTTATCATCACATTATTTGGTAATTGGGTTAACTTTGAAAAGTCCTTTTGTTATGGTTTGCTGTACAGTATCCAGTATCTTGTATCTTGACTTTACAGTCTGCATCTTCCATGGTCATACTTCCAGTCTGCTTTGAATCAAAGAAACCTGTACTTTCATTGGAAGAAAGGGAGAGTTTAAGGTTCCTGAAGGTTTTTGTGGGCTGCCTTGAGAACCTAGTATGTGTGTGTGGGTACATGTATGTAATTGTTTCTGTGTAAAAATACTTTTAAAATTTTTTCTCAGTTTTTAACAATCAGAATTATTTTATTTAAAAATGTCACAATTAATTTTCACTAGAGAGAGGGAAAGACAAGTGAGCAAGTGAAAAACTGCCCAGAGCACTGCTCTTGTCATATTGGTACCAAGGACCAAATTCAAGGTGTCACACATGCAGTGAATGTGCTTCACTCATGAGACTAATTCCCTGATTCTTTTAAAACATTTAATAAGGTTAATAATATATAATGTATAGCAATATATCTCAATTTATTTAATTATCTCTTTTTTATTGAGTAAGGGGAAATATAAGCTCTATAGAGGAAGCGGGAGGTTTCTGCTGTCTTAGGGTTTAAGAAGGCAATAGATAGTACCATAATCACATTATTTGGCAGTTGGGTTAACTTTGAAATATCCCTTTGTTAGGATTTGCTGTGTCATACACAACATCACCATAATTTATGTCCTTTGACATTATTTGTATATAGCTGTTCCACTGGTTGCTTCTGTTCTCCCTGGTCTAAGTGGTGATTTCCTTTCAACCACCATATCTACTGAGAAAAGGTTGCATACTTTGTTAAGTACTGTTGATCAGTGCTACTCTTTGGAGTGAAATAGCAGATTTTACTACCACAAGGAGGGATTCACTGATTATTTTTGAAAGGAGTTTGTAACACGAATGCATAGAGTTGGAAGGTCAGAGTTGTTTCAAGTGGAAAATATCATGCTGTAGTAGCATGATGCTTATTCAAAGATGTATCAGTATGAAGGATGAATAATATTATTTATTCATCAAAATTGGAATCATTTCCCTATCTGAGGTAATAACCTATTGTTTGAGTTTTTAGTGTTGGCTTAATGAAACCCATGATATCAGTATGCAAGATTCAGTAAGCCTTTTTTTTATTCCATACAGTATTTATTATAATTATTCCCTTTATATGTGGCTATATATAGGAAGACTTCTATCATTAAATGTGGTTATCTAGACAAATGTGGTTATCTGGGCCTTAGTCACTGTGGCTGTATTTTCTCCTGTGATTGGAAACCCAACTGATGTGTGCTAGGGTGTAGTGACTTTCTTTTCCTGTTCAGAGAACTGTCACCCAACTCCTTATTATCCTCAGCTTGTTCTTTAGTGATTTAGACATGTTATCCATATGCTGACCACAACTTGAAGTGCATATCACTTTGGCATTCAAAGTTATTTTTTGTAGTTGCTGTCATTGCTTTTCTGTTCCATGAAGCTCACCTTTGAAGAGAAAAATAGCTGACAAAAATATCTCACCTTTAGAGTGCACCTGATTTGCTATTAATGTGACATAGTTTCAAGCATGGCCCTCCTTCCATTGGGGAGAGTTGAATAAACTTGGGTGCTGAAGTGTTTTTTCCCTCTGTCTGTCTGTCGAACAAAAAAGTGAAACCCGTGACGCAATAATACAAGATTCTGAGAAGAATCTTTGTCTTCCTCTTGGTGTCTGTATCACTGAATCAAAAAAGAACTATAGTGGTCCTCTTTCATTATATTAAACCTAAAGCAGCTTATGATGTTATTTGGCCAGCACTGTAGGTAGCAGGAGAAAAGTGTGTGTATGTGTGTGTGTGCGCGCGCGCATGTGTGCATACAGAGAAGAGAACAGGAAAATCAGGTAGGAATATTGGAAAGAGATGTATGAACACTTATAGGAAAATGTAATAAGTGATTCAATTTAGTAAGATTCACTTCGTGTTGAGCTCTTTATTTCAAGTGCTTTTGACTTAAACATGTCACAACAAAGTCACTTGTGACCTTTTGAAAGAAGGAAGAAAGAAGCATTTTGTTTGACCTAGATTTGCATCTCCCACTGATAATCTTCCTTCCCATGTCTTCTCTGCATAGTCAATTCTTTCAATAATGATATTCTCAAATAACTGTTGTTGTTTGTGGTGGTGGTGAGGTGGTGAGTGTGTGTGTGTGTGTGTGTAGAGGTCATGTACATGCACAATTCCATGGCTCTTAAATTGGCTTATATATTTATTTTATTATTACTTTTATCTTTTTCCTGAGTACTACTCAGCTCTGGCTGATGGTATTGTGGGAGACTGAACCTATGATGTGAGAGCTTAAGAGTCTTTTTGTGTAACCATTAGGCTATCTCTTCACACCCCCAAGTTGATTTTTTAAATTATGTTTATTTTGGAGAGATAGATATATATGGGAGAGTGATGGATGGATAGAGAGACATATATATATGTATATATGGAGAGAGAGAGAGAGAGAGAGAGAGAGAGAGAGAGGGAGAGGATACTATAGCAGTGCTCCGCTGACCTTGGAACTCCCCCAGGTTACTTCCATGGTGCTTCCTTGTGGTACTGGGATTTGAACCTGAACTCAGTCATAGTATGATGTGTGCTCCACTGGGTGGGCTATCTTAGAAAACTTACATAACTGTTTAAAAAGGGAAGATATGCTTTATAATGCAAGAGGCCTGGATACACAGTATGTGCAGTGAAGACAAGCAGATAGTTTTATTTAGAATACTTATGATGTACAGGGAACTGTTAGGCTCCAGGAATACGATAAAAACTTCACTGCTCTCCTCTTTTAGAATATAGAGCAGGAGACGGAAATAAATTGATTATTAATATCCACGGACTATGTGCTGCATGAGAAATGTATTCAGAGGACTGGAGAAGAATAGATGACAGAGTCAGCCAGTTTGAAATGGTGTTAAGTATAACAACATTTAATTTTCTTTGCCTGTTTTTCATAGATTAAAAAAAAAGTTTTGAGAATGTCTCTTTCTACAACTTGATTGAGGGGTTCTTTTATACTTACATCTGTCTGAGAGAGATAAAACCTGCCCCTGATAGAAGGGGAAAATCAGCTTGGTGGAAAAGATGCAAAGGCGACTTTACCTCTAGCTCCCTAGCAAGCCAGCTAGGAAGTCCAAAGAGCATTGCTCCTCCTACAGTTGTGCAGCAGCTGTGAAGAGCCAGATGGTCTATTTTCAGTGATTCCCACTTTTTAAAATTTTAAATTTTTTTTCACTTTTTTTTTAAATTGGGGAATTAATGTTTTACATTCAACAGTAAGTACAATAGTTTGTACATGTATAATATTCCCCAGTTTCCCATATAACAATACAACCCCCACTAGGTCATCTGAATCCTTCATGGACCTGTATTCTCCCCAACCACCCACCCCAGAGACTTTTACTTTGGTGTGATACGCCAATTCCAGCTCAGGTTCTACTTCTGTTTTCTTTTCTGATCTTGTTTTTCAACTTCTGCCTGAGAGTGAGATCATCCCATAGTCATCCTTCCGTTTCTGACTTATTTCACTTAACATGAATTTTTCAAGGTCCATCCAAGATCGGCTGAAAACGGTGAAGTCACCATTTTTTACAACTGAGTAGTATTCTTTTGTGTATATATACCACAACTTGCTCAGCCACTCATCTGTTGTTGGACACCTGGGTTGCTTCCAGGTTTTGGCTATTACAAATTGTGCTGCCAAGAACATATGTGTACACAGATCTTTTTGGATGGGTGTGTTGGGTTCCTTAGGATATATCCCCAGGAGACGAATTGCAGGATCATAGGGTAGGTCCATGTCTAGCCTTCTGAGAGTTCTCCAGACTGTTCTCCACAGAGGTTGGACCAATTGACATTCCCACCAGCAGTGCAGGAGGGTTCCTTTGACCCCACACCCTCTCCAGCATTTGCTGCTGTTACCTTTTCTGATGTATGACATTCTCACAGGAGTGAAGTGGTATCTCATTGTTGTCTTTATTTGCATTTCTCTGACAATCAGAGACTTGGAGCATTTTTTCATGTGTTTCTCTACCTTTTGTATCTCTTCTGTGGTGACTATTCTGTCCATGTCCTCCCCCCATTTTTGGATGGGGTTATTTGTTGTCTTGTTGTTGAGTTTGGCAAGCTCTTTATATATTCTGGTTATTAAACTCTTGTCTGATGTATGGCATGTAAAGATCTTCTCCCATTCTGTGAGGGGTCTATTGGTTTGGATAGTGGTTTCTTTTGATGTGCAGAAGCTTTTTAATTTGATGTAGTTCCATAGGTTTATACTTGCCTTAGTCTTCTTTGTAATTGGATTTGTTTCATTGAAGATGTCTTTAAAATTTATGCGGAAAAGAGTTCTGCCAATATTTTCCTCTAAGTATCTGATAGTTTGTGGTCTAACATCCAAGTCCTTGATCCACTTGGAATTTATATTTGTATTTGGTGAAATAGAGTGGTTCAGTTTCATTCTTCTTCATGTTTCAACCTATTGTTTCCAACACCATTTGTTGAAGAGACTCTGCTTTCCCCATTGAATAGTCTGGGCCCCTTTGTCAAAGATTAGATCTCCATAGCTGTGGGGGCTCACTTCTGGGCTCTCAATTCTATTCCACTGGTCAGTGTGTCTATTCATGTTCCAGTACCAAGCAGTTTTGATGACAATGGCCCTATAATACAGTTTGAAATCTGGGAGTGTGATGCCTCCAGTTCTGTTCTTTTTTCTCAAGATTGTTTTGGCAATTCTAGGTCTTTTCTGGTTCCAGATAAACATTTGTAGCATTTGTTCTATTCTCCTAAAAAATGTGCTTGGGATCTTGATGGGGATAGCATTAAATTTGTAGATGGCTCTGGGTAGTATATTCATTTTTATGATGTTAATTCTTCCAACCCATGAACATGGAATATCTTTCCACTTCTTTGTGTCTTTTTCAATTTCCTTGAGTAGTGACTCATAATTTTCAGTATACAAGTCTTTCACTTCTTTGGTTAGGTTTACTCCTAGATACTTTATTGTTTTAGTTGCTATAGTAAAAGGAATTGATTTCTGGATTTCAATTTCTTCTAGCTTAGTGTTTGCATAGAGAAATGCCACTGACTTTTGAATGTTAATTTTGTAGCTTGACACCTTACTGTATTGCCTGATTGTTGGGTAGTATGCCAGCTCCCCTGGTTTGTGTGTCTAATCCTGCTTAACTAAGCACAGGCATGCCTGTATGCCATTGGTTTAATCCCATTCAAAGCTGCGGTCTATTTACATAAATCACTAACTAAGCACCACCCTCCCTCCAGGGCATTGGTGGTTCTGTGGTAGAATTCTCGCCTGCTCCGCCCCCTCTCCTTGTCACACCCTGATTTTCCACCACTCTCTTTTCACTCCACCCTCTCTACATCACATCCTGTTTACACACTACTTGGCAAGTGTATATAAGGACAGGTTTGTGAGTTTTCAGTTAATTTAGTTTTAGCATATCTTGGTTTAGATTGTGCTGCGTTCTGCATGAATAAAGAGATACTGTGTACAGCTCAACCATGAGTCCTGGGTCGTCTGTCTCCACCAGCGAAGCTAGCCCGGCACCTGATGATTTCCAAAAGCTTCTTGCTGGATTCCTTAGGTTTTTCCATGTATACTATCATGTTGTCTGCAAATAGGGAGAGTTTGACTTCTTCTCTTCCAATCTGTATCCCTTTAATTCCTTGCTCCTGCCTCATTGCTATGGCAAGAACTTCCAACACTATGTTGAATATTAATGGTGATAGTAGGCAGCCCTGTCTAGTACCTTATCTGAGTGGAAATGCTTCCAGTTTTTCACCATTGAGTATGATGTTGGCTATAGGTTTGCTCTATATAGACTCCACTATCTTCAGGAATTTTCCATCTATTCCCATTTTTTGTCGTGTTTTGATCATAAAGGGATGTTGGATTTTGTCAAAGGCTTTCTCTGCATCTATTGATATGACCATGTGGTTTTTGGTCTTGCTTTTGTTGATGTGGTGGATCACATTGATTGATTTACGTATATTAAACCAACCTTGCATGCCTGGGATAAACCCCACTTGGTCATGATGAATAATCTTTTTAATATACTGCTGTATCCGGTTGGCTAGAATTTTGTTCAATATTTTAGCATCTATGTTCATCAGAGATATTGGTCTATAGTTTTCTTTTTTGGTTGTGTCCCTGTCTGCTTTTGGTATCAGAGTGATGTTGGCTTCATAGAAGCTGGCAGGGAGTATTCCAGTGTCTTCAATCTTCTGGAAGACTTTTAAAAGTAGAGGTATTAGTTCTTCTTTGAAGGTTTTGTAGAATTAATTTGTAAAACCATCTGGTCCAGGAATTTTATTTTTGGGGAGATTTTTGATAACTGTTTCAATTTCATTAGCTGTGATGGGCCTGTTCATGTTATTCACTTCCTCTTTACTTAGTTTTGGAAGTTGGTAGGTATCTAGGAAATCATACATTTCTTCCAGGTTCTCTAGCTTGGTGGCGTATAGTTGTTCATAGAAGCCTCACATGATATGTTAAATTTCTGCAGTGTCTGTTGTGATATCTCCTCTTTCATTTACTATCCGATTTATTTGGGTCTTCTCCCTTTTTGTTTTGTGAGTCTGGCTAAAGGTTTGTCGATTTTGTTCACTCTTTCGAAGAACCAACATTTACTTTCGTTGATCTTTTGTATGGTTTTCTTATTCTCAATGTTATTTATTTCTGCTGTAACTTTAGTGATTTCTGTCCTTCTGGTTGCTTTAGGGTTCCTTTGTTCGTCTACTTCTAGGTCTTGAAGATGTGCAATCAGGCTATTTATTTGTGTGTTTTCTTGTTTCCTAATGTGTGCTTGTATAGTTATGAACTTCCCTCTCAGTACTGCCTTAGCTGTGTCCCAAATATTTTGATAGCTTGTGTCTTCATTTTTATTGAAGTCTCGAAACATTTTGATTTCTTCTTTGATTTCCTCTTTGACCCAGAGGTTGTTAAGAAGTGTACTGTTGAGCTTCCACATTTTGGGACTATTACTAATCTTTTGTTGATTGTTAAGTGTTAGTTTAATTCCATTGTGGTCTGAGAAGATGCTTGGGATGATTTCAATGCTCTTGAATTTGCTGATGCTGTCTTTGTGGCCTAACATATGATCTATCCTTGAGAATGACCCATGTGGATTTGAGTAAAATGTGTATTCCAGTTTCTTGGGATGAATTTTCTCTGAAAATGTCCAATAGTTCTAGTTTATCTATCTCTTCATTTAGCTCCCTTATGTCTTTATTGATTTTCTCCCTGGATGATCTGTCAAGTTGAGAGAGTGGGGTGATGAAGTCCCCTACTATAACTGTGTTGCTGTTAATATATTGCTGTAGCTCTTTCAGGAGATGTTTGATGTATTTAGATGGCTTCTCATTGGGTGCATAGATGTTAATAATTGTTAAGTCCTCATGATTGATTGATTGATCCTCTGAGCATTAAGTAGTTCCTGTCTTTTAAAATCTTATCTATTTTAAAGTCTACCGCCCACTTTTTTTTAAACTGATGAAAATCCTAGATTTTACAAGTCCTCATACTTTATTGAAGATCTTTAATTGCTTAAACCATACTTATATTGTAATAATCTATTGTTAATCTTCACTTATCTTGATGGAAACGGACAAACAAGCCACAACTAAATATGCCTACCTTAGAATCCCTTGGTAAAAATGCAAATCTCACAAATGATCATTTCCTTCTTTCTCTTTCTCAGTATCTTTCTCTGAGTGCTTTTCTGTTATACCAAATCACTAAATATGTTTTCTGGCACTATAGAATTATTCCTATTCTGGGTAGATACAGCTGAGTTGACAGTACTTTTTTTTTTTTCCCACTAGGCCTTTGCACCTACATGATTCCACTACACCTGAAAAACTACTTTTTGTTTTGCTGTTGTTCAGATATAGGGTGAGAGACAGAGAGGAGAGAAATCTCAGCATTGTTTTACCACTTATGAACCATTGTGTTGTGCTCTCATATGGTGTTCACAGACTCAGACACAGGTCATCATACATGGTGAGCTATCTCACAGCCCCTACATTTTTTTTTTTATGAGAGCGAAAAGGAGGAGAGATCAGTATTTCATCATATACAATATCAGGGATCAAACTAAGAGTCTCACACATAAGGCATGCACTGTAGTGTTGAACCACCTCTCTGCCCCCTGATTAGGCTCTAACATATACATCAGAGCAGTTTATTACTTTGTAAGTGTCTGTAAGTCAGCATATTTTATGTAGTGTCTGCCATTAATAGACTGATAACTGCTTACTTTTCTATGCTATTAAATGTTATTTATCAGCAGTTATGGGAATTATTTGCCCTATGACTGCCTGATTATTCTGCACTTTACATATTGTGGGATGTCTCAAATAATTTACAAGTCTTCATGGACAGTATCTACTTAGATTTTGTTTTCAGGAGGGTTAACTAACAACTCTAGGTAAACCTTTGTGAGATATATTCATTGTCTCTCTAGTATACCTTGGAACTACATTTAGTGACCATTAGCAGCACTCAACAAGTATTTATTGTATCCTTGGAATGTCCAGGCATGGTGCTTATTACCTAGGAACCAAACAAATGTGGACTTTTTACTCATGGAACTAAATTTTCCTGGTTTGCCTTGATTTTGACTTGACCAACATTGGTCTTTTTGCAGAACTTGGTATAATTTAGGTTTTAATGATTCAGAAGCTGATGTTTTGAGGACTGGGTAGTTTTTGAACTTTATTATTAATGATTGGTCAAGTAATTATGACATTAATTTTGAGGAGTAATGCTTACCCAATTTATAGAAAAAATGGTTCATTTCTCCGGAGTTGCAGACACCTAAGTTACTAATGGTCATCCCAAATAGTGGATAGAGTTGTCTATCTCCTTATGACCAGGATAAAGTTGACTTGACTTGGAATTACTTAGCATTTGTAGCCCCAATATTCTTCCCATCACTTCTTTGAATTACTGCAGGAATTATTATTTCATATTACTTCTGCACTTCTTCCCAAGTATTAGTTGAATTTGTGAATATTTCCCCCAAGTATCTTATCTCTTGAAGATCCCACCAACTCAGAGATGAAACACTTCCATTGATATTCAGACAGACATTGCATGCACACGCACATTAGTGTGCAAAAGGTTTATAGAAAAGTTGTAGATTTTATAAGTTATATAGAAATGTTGACAATGCGAAAGCTTAATATCAGACTTCCTCATTTTGCTATGTGTTAGTTATACATGCCCAATTCAGGCTGAAGTTTTTGGTTTTGCTTTTTGGCTTCCTTTCTTTCTCTCTCTCTCTCTCTCTTTTCAACTTTTTTCTACTTTTTTTTTTTTTTTTGCCCCCAGGGTTACTTCTGGGACTTGGTGTCTGCACTATGATTCCACTGCTCCTGGAGGCCATTTTTTTCCCCTTTTGTTGCCCATGTTGTTTATTATTGTTGCTGTTACTATTATTGTTGTTATTGCAGTTGTCGTTGCTGGATAGGACAGAGAGAAATGGAGAGGGGAGGGGAAGACAGAGGGGGAGAGAAAGATAGCACTTATGAGGCGGGTACCCCCCTGCAGGTGTGGAGCTGGGGGCTGGAACCCAGATTCTTTCTCTGGTCCTTGTGCTCTGTGGCACCTGCGCTTAACCCGCTGCGCGTCTGCCCAGCTTCCTTTCTCTTTTCTCCCTCTGTCTGACTTCACTTTTACTCCCAACCCAGTTCCTGTTGATTTTTGATATGTACAATTTAGAGCTTTATTTATTTATTTTTTAATTTCTTTATTGGGGGAATTAATGGTTTACAGTCAACAGTAAAATACAATAGTTTGTATATGTGTAACATTTCACACTTTTCCACATAGAAATACAACCACCAACAGGTCCTCCTCTGCCATCATGTTTCAGGACCTGAACCCTTCCGCAGCCGTACCCCAGAGTCTTTTACTTTGATGCAAAACTCTATTTCTAAAATTTCTTTATTGGAGGATTAATGGTTTACAGTTGACAGTAAAATACAGTAATTTGTACATGTGTATCATTTCCCACTTTTCCACCTAACAATTCAACCTCCACTAGGTCCCCCTCTGCCATCACAGAGCTTTATTTTGTTTCCTTGAATGTTGCTAATCTGTCTTCTCAAGGTAAGCAGAAACGATTTTACTTTCTTTCTTTTTATTTGATAGGGCAGAGAGAAGTTGAGATGAGGAAGGAGAGCAAGAGAGGGAGAGAAACTTGCAAACTGCTCCACTGCTCATGACGCTTCCCTCCACAGGTGGGGACTGGGGCTTAAACCCAGGTCCTTGCAAATGGTTACATGTGTGCTCAGCTGGGTGCACTACCACCTAGTCCCTTAGGAAAGACTTATATTTAAAAAATTTGTTTATATTTAAAACATTTTAAAGATATATATGTGTGTGTGTGTGTGTGTGTGGCCTCCAGGTTATTGCTGGGGCTCAGTGCCTGCACTATGAACCCACTGCTCCTGGAGACCATTTTTCCTGTTTTGTTGCCCTTGTTGTTATTATTATTGTTCTCTCATTGCTGTTGTTGTTGTTGGATAGGATGGAGAGAAATCAAGAGAGGAAGGGAAGACAGAGGGAGGGAGAAAGACAAGACACCTGCAGACCTGCTTCACCTTCTGTGAAGCGACTCCTCCTGCAGGTGGGGAGCCCGGGCCCGGCCGAACCGGGATCCTTACACTAGTCCTTGCGCTTTGCACCATGTACGCTTAACCCGCTGCCCTACTACCGGACCCCCAAGATATTTTTCTTCACATTTATATTAAAAATATTTAATCAAGGGTTTTGGATTCATTCTCCTTTTATTTGCTCTTTTTCACCATAAGAGCAACAGTCTACAAGAAGAGACATAGAGGAGTATCAGGCTCACCTGATTCTAAAAGATCTATTAGTAAATGTTCTGTCCTTTGGTTAGAGAAGTGATACCTGTGGTGTGGAAGGTGGTGCAATGGATAAAGCATTGGACTCTCAAGCATGAAGTTGTGAGTTTGATCTCCAGCAATAGATGTACCAGAGTAATGTCTGGTTCATTCTCTCTCCTCCTATCTTTCTTATTAATAGATAAATAAAATATTTAAAAAAGATAAGTGATACTTTAAGAAGAAATTTCCAAATTAAAATCTGAAGCATGACCTAAATGAATGTCTTCCTCAGAAATAGATGTTTCCTTGATGGCTAAACACCATGTTGAATCTTCTTAAATAAATGTGCCTCATTTTAGAATTTAATTT
Source organism: Erinaceus europaeus (assembly GCF_950295315.1). Taxonomy (NCBI): domain Eukaryota; kingdom Metazoa; phylum Chordata; class Mammalia; order Eulipotyphla; family Erinaceidae; genus Erinaceus; species Erinaceus europaeus. Next base: position 38,460,256 of record NC_080165.1, read on the forward strand.
TCAAAGAATTTGGATAAACCTTGGTTTAAGGAGAAGGACCTTGGAGAGTTGAACAGAAAGCAATAGAGTTTTGAGCTTCAAAACTTTGCCTTGTCCAAAAAGTTTGTGGGAATGGGAATTATACTTCAGTTTGCCTATTCTGATAGATATCTTCAAGATTTTTTAGCATAATTATTAAAACTTCACATTTCAGTTTAATCATTAAGCATTATTGTTAATGAAACATACCATGAGATTTAGTACTTAGAGGCTTTTGGTTGGAAATGGGATTCTAGACATTAAATTGGGTGTAATTATTAACTTTAATGCAGGAATGCATGGGGCTGTGAGATTTAACTCACTAATCTTTAGCCTGGAAATTCTGTGTTCAATGGCAGAATTATTAAATAGTTCAACTTCTAAATATTTTTTTAACTTGAGGAAAGATGTATAGGTTATGTTAGTCAGTTTTACTAATTTGTCAAAGAGTAATAGAGATAAAAACCCACTTTCAGAGTTCCTCCAACAATAAATGAAGTTCCTATTTAGTCTTTCATTTTATACTTTTCCCCATATCTCTAGTTTAACTGCTAATTAAAAAATTCTTTCATGAATGGACAGCCTATTTATATCAGTGGCCATGGTGATTCCAGGGGAAGGATGATGTTGTCTAGACCTTGTTTTTTAAAATTTAAATCTTTTTTTATTTTTTACTTTGATTTTTTAAAATGGTTTACAGTAAATAATTTTTGATACATGTGTAAAATTTCTCAATTTTCTGCAAAAAAACTCTCAACCCTACCCTAGGTCCTCCTCCACCATCATGCAACAGGACCTGGAACCCCCTCTTCCCATGTTCTCCCACCCTGCATGCCCCCAAACTTTATTAAGACAGGGTTCTTTGCCAAAGAACAAATGACTATTTAATTTTTCTTTCACATGTAAAAGAGATTTTTGAGATTTATTTTTCATGAATGAGAAAGGAGAGACTAGAACACTGCTCAGTTCAGGCATAAGATGGTGCCAGAGACTATTCCTGGGACCTCTTAAGTCTCAGGCCTGGAACTCTGGTTTGCTGTCTCTTCACTATCTTTCTCTTTTCACACTTTCCAATTTTTTACCTGTCTCTTATTGAACTGTGTGTATGGAGAAGAGGAAAAAGAAGCATTTGTGTCAACTTGAAACATATTGACCTAATGAAAAAAATCCATTAGTAACCTGTATTAGCTTTTGCCAAAATCTAAAAGTTTGGTCATATTAGTTTGTCTATTAACATGTATCATGGCTTTTGTTCCAAATATATTTTTTGTTTGGTGTTGAGGCATGATCTTAGGGAACCTGACATCTGTGAAATTGGAAGACATGTAAATTAGGGTTTGCATGCCTTTTTAAATATTTATAGTAGTAAGCTGTTTTAAGTAGAGACAGAAGTTTAATAAATTAGCATTAAAATAGCTTTAATCTTGTGATATAGGAAAAGTATCTCAGAGTGGTAAAATTGCTAACCATGTATATTTAAAAACCACCTAATTGAAGCATCATACTATTCTCACGAAGATATTCCAGTTGCAGTTCCCACTAAAATAAGGCCCTCTAGACAATTTATTTATTTATTTATTTTTAATTTTTTTATTTAAGAAAGGATTAATGACCAAAAACATAAGGTAGGAGGGGTACAACTCCACACAATTCCCACCACCCAATCTCCATAACCCACCCCCTCCCATGATAGCTTTCCCATTCTCTAGCCCTCTGGGAGCATGGACCCAGGGTCATTGAGGGTTGCAGAAGGTAGAAGGTCTGGCTTCTGTAATTGCTTCCCCGCTGAACATGGGCGTTGACTGGTCGGTCCATACTCCCAGTCTGCCTCTCTCTTTCCCTAGTAAGGTGTGTCTCTGGGGAAGCTGAGCTCCAGGACACATTGGTGGGGTCTTCAATACAGGGAAGCCTGGCCAGCATCCTGGTGGCATCTGGAACCTGGTGATTGAAAAGAGAGTTAACATACGAAGCCAAACAATTTGTTAAGCAATCATGGATCCCAAGCTTGGAATAGTGGAGAGGAAGTGTTAGGGAGGTACTCACTGCAAACTCTAGTGTACTTCTGCTTTCAGGTATATATTTTGCAGTAGTTTATGGATACGTGAGAACATAAGCTCTCTCTCTCACAGAAACTGGTGTATATCTAGGTTATGGGACTTTGTTAGAAAGTGAACTACCTGAGATGAAATTAGAGTGTACTATAAAAGGAAAGGTCTCACCTGAGTAATGAAGCTGAAGGGTTGTCATTCCACACGTGAAGTCTCTGGACACAGTCTGAGATGAAGCATGTTGAGGTGGCAATCGTTGCGTTGGTTAGGTTGTAGACAATTAATTTTTAATTTTTTTATTTATAAAAAGGAAACACTGACAAAAACTTAGGGTAAGAGGGGTACAACTCCACACAATTCCCACCACCAGAACTCTGCATCCCATCCCCTCCCCTGATAGCTTTCCTATTCTTTAACCCTCTGGGAGTTTGGATCCAAGGTCATTATGGGGTGCAGAAGGTTGAAGGTCTGGCTTCTGTAATTACTTTCCTGCTGAACATGGGCGTTGACAGGTCTATCCATACTCCCAGCCTGCCTCTCTCTTTCCCTAGTGGGGTGGGGTTCTGGGGAATTGGACCTCAAGGACACATTGGTGGGGTTGTTTGTCCAGGGAAGTTTGGTTGGCATCATGGTAGCATCTAGAACCTGGTGGCTGACAAGAGAGTTAACATACGAAGCCAAACAAATTGTTGACTAATCATGAACCTAAAGGCTGGAATAGTTGGAGGGGCTCTCTGTTTTGTAGATAGCTAGTAGGCATATTTTAGTTATATTCCAAAGGGTCTGTGGCTATACTAGTTTTTTATTTATTTTTTTTTTGCCTGAGCCTGAAATCTGATATGCAAGTGGATCCAAGTTATTGTCTGGGGAGATGATGTCATGGCTGTAAAAATGACCAGAATGCTGGGCCAGCGAAAGGAGTAGCTCCCAAATATGGGGAAGGTGTATAAATATTTTTGACTCTAAACCCCATCGATTTGATTTGATGTGATCTAAGGCCCATAATCAACTTAGGAGCCTATGTGACCTCTGCATCCCTCTAGATCTGAGCTCACATTCTGTGGTCATGAGTAGGAACCTCTAGACAATTTTTAAGAGTAATGTTTACTATTTTCTGTTCACAGAAAGGAACTTTCTATAGCTCACTGGGTAGAGTGCATGTCTTACCATACAAAGGGCCCCGATTTGAACCCCAGGAACACATGAGAAGTGCTGTGACATTAGGTCAAGCTCTGGTGTTGTGTCTCTTCTCTTCTTTTGGTCTTTCTATGTGAATAAAAAAGTGACTTGGGAGCAGTGAAATTGCTCATGAATGAAGCCCTGGCTCCTCAAGAAACACAGTAAGAGGAACTTAGAAGATAAAATTTCAGGAATTGGGGGCTAGGTGGTGGTGTACCCTGTTAAGCATACACGTTGTGAGCAGTGAAGCAGTGTTGCAAGGGTCTCTTTTATCTCTCCTTATCTCAATTTCTGTCTAATAAAAAAGAAAAAGAAAAAAAAAGGAAAAATGTCTACCACAAGTGGAGGATTCATCATGGAGGGACTAAGCCCCACCGATAAACCTGGTGGCATTAAATCAATCAATCAACAAATACAGTAAAATTATGAATCAAACAGTAGTATGATTTAAACATCTTCTAGAATATGATAATCATTTGGCTGATGAATATTTGTGTATCTGCCAAAAAAACAATATTTAGTTTCAAATTTCAGAATAATTATGCAGTTTGCTTATTGAATTTTATGATAAAGTCAAAGGGACTACTTTCATATGGTAGGAATAACAGGAAGCTATGATTAAATAACTAGCAAGGTAGAGTCAAAGATGTAAAATCATTTATATTCAGCCATTTGTTGAATGCTGTTAGCATATTCTTGATTTCATTTTCTCAAGAATGTTTATCAAGTCATTTTATTTTTTCCTTTCCTTTCCTTTTTTTTTTTTTTTTTTTGCAGAGTCAGGGTCTCATGTATGTTCACTTTGTTTCTGCTCTCAGAGTGAGAGACACAGACACATAGAGAGACAGAGATAAAGACACTACAGCACCAGAGCCTCCTCTGGTGGTATAATACTTCTGTATGGTGTTGGAGTTTAAACCTGGATTATACACACACACACACACACACACACACACACACACACACACACACATAAATTCAACTATCTCTTTGGCTATAAGGGGTCTATTAATACCAGATAATAGGTTAGTTTTTAGCCATAACAATGTACTTGCTATATTCCAATCAGAAATTAAAATGGGAATTCTTGTAAGAGAACTCTGGAAAGGCTTTTAGAAGATAATATATGTAGAGTAGAATAAGCAAATTGATGGGGCTGGGTGGTGGTGCATCTAGTTGAGCACACGTGTTACAGTGCACAAGGACCCAGGTTCAAGCCTCCGGACCCCATGTGCAGGGGGAAAGCTTCACAAGTGGTGAAGCAGTGCTGCAGGTGTCTCTCTCTGTCTCTTTCTCTTTCTGTATGCCCCCTTCCTCTCCATTTCTGGCTGTCTCTATCAAATAAATAAAGATAATAAAATTAAAAAAGAATAAGCAAATTGAAAAATAATATCAGATATTGTAAATTCAGGAGAAGAAAATAATTTCTTTAGACCCGGTAGATAATTGGCTTCAATGTTTACAATGTTTACAAATTAACTTGTCGCCATCACTGTGGTGTGAAAGTTGAATAATTTAGGCCAACTTTAAATAACACTTTATTTTTTTAATTTTTTTTTTTTAATTTTTTATTTAAGAAAGGATTAGTGAACAAAGGCATAAGGTAGGAGGGGTACAACTCCACACAATTCCCACCACCCAATCCCCATAACCCACCCTCTCCCATGATAGCCTTCCCATTCTCTAGCCCTCTGGGAGCATGGACCCAGGGTCATTGAGGGTTGCAGAAGGTAGAGGGTCTGGCTTCTGTAATTGCTTCCCCGCTGAACATGGGCGTTGACTGGTCGGTCCATACTCCCAGTCTGCCTCTCTCTTTCCCTAGTAAGGTGTGTCTCTGGGGAATCTGAGCTCCAGGACACATTGGTGGGGTCTTCAATCCAGGGAAGCCTAGTCAGCATCCTGGTGGCATCTGGAACCTGGTGATTGAAAAGAGAGTTAACATACAAAGCCAAACAATTTGTTGAGCAATCATGGATCCCAAGTTTGGAATAGTGGAGAGGAAGTGTTAGGGAGGTACTCACTGCAAACTCTAGTGTAATCCTGCTTTCAGGTATATATTTTGCAGTAGTTTATGGATACGTGTGAACATAAGCTCTCTCTCACAGAAACTGTTGTATGTCTAGGTTATGGGACTTTGTTAGAAAGTGAACTACCTGAGATGAAACTACCTGAGTGAAAACACTTTATTTTTTTAATTTTTAAAAAATATTTATTTATTTCTTTTTGTTGCCCTTGTTGTTTTATTGTTGTATTTATTATTGTTGTTGTCATTGTTGGATAGGACAGAGAGAAATGGAGAGAGGAGGGGAGACAGAGGGGGAGAGAAAGATAGACACCTGCAGACCTGCTTCACTGCCTGTGAAGCGACTCCCCTGCAGGTGGGGAGCCGGGGACTCGAACTGGGATCCTTACACAGGTCCTTGCTCTTTGTGCCATGTGCGCTTAACCCGCTGCGCTACAGCCCGACTCCCAACACTTTATTTTTTAACTGTTGAAGACCACTAAAAACTTTTAAAAAAGAAGCTTTACATATCCTTCCTCTTTCTTTCTTTCTTTCTTTCTTTCTTTCTTTCTTTCTTTCTTTCTTTCTTTCTTTCTTTCTTCCTTCCTTCCTTCCTTCCTTCCTTCCTTCCTTCCTTCCTTCCTTTCTTTCTTCTATAGTGGTTTCTAGATATAAACCTATTCTGACTCACTTATTTCAGTTGTGTACAAAGATGACTGAAATGAATTGATATTGACTTCACTTTCAAAATCTAAGGTTTTGTGGATTAGATAGCTATCAGAACCTTCCCCAGAAGTCCACAGAACTCCTTCGTAGTCTTCAACTAAAATAAAAAATTCTCCTTCGTGGAGGAGGCAATGTATGGGAAGAAGTGCTGGAATGGTTAGTAATAGTTCACATTGTTTGATACCTTCTGTCATGATTTCTGCAGTTTCACATTCCTCCAATGCAAATAAGGATGTGGCGCTAAGATTTACCGGCACTTCCACGCTTCCAGCCACAATATTAGAAAAAGCAACAACATGTATTGTTATGTGGGAAACTGGGGAATGTTCTGCATGTACAAACTATTGTATTTACTGTCAAATGTAAAACACTAATTCCCCAATAGAGAAACCAAAAAACTAAAAATAAAAAAGCAACAACAAAAAATTGAGGAAATAGCTTAAATATAAAGGATATGGAGAAAAATCCATTTTGGAGTGAGTTTTCTTTCTTTTTCTATTGGTTTAGAGTACAGCTGTTGGCACATGGGTACAATTTCTCATCTCACCAAGATAGCTGTATGCTAAAACACTCTGACCTCCAAATTAGATCCACTATCCTGTACCAGGACCTGAAATCACAGCCCCTCCCACATCTTCCTTTCCCAAGGTCTTTTGCTTTCATGCAATATACCAAACCAGTCCAAATTTACTTTGTTTCCCCTTTCTGTTCTTGTGTCTTTAAGATCATGAATGAGATCTTTATCTTTCCATTCTGGCTTAGCTCACTTAACATGATTCCTTCAAGTTCCGTTCAAGATGAGGTGAAGATGGTGACTTCACATCATTGTTGATAGCTGAGTAGTATTCCATTGTGTGTATATATCACAACTTTCTTTTTTTTAATTTTTAAATCTGTTTTTATTATCTTTATTTATTGGATAGAGACCACCAGAAGTCGAGAGGGAAGGGGGTGATAGAGAGGGAGAGAGACAGAGAGAATCCTGCAGCACTGCTTCACCACTTGCAAAGCTTTCTCCCTGCAAGTGGGGATCAGGGGCTCGAATCTAGGTTCTTGCGCACTATAACATGTGTGCTCAACCAGGTGCGACACCACCCAGCCCCTATATCACAACTTTCTCAGCAGCTCATCTGTTGTTGGACACCTGGGTTGCTTCCAGGATTGGGCTGTTACAAATTGTGTTGTTATGAACATTGGTATACACAGAACAGATCTCTTTGGATGGGTGTGTTTGTATCCTTAGGATATATTCCCAAGAGAGGAATTACCAGGTTGTAGGGCAGTCCATCTCTAGTCTTTTGAGAGTTCTCCATACTGCTCTCCACAGGTAGATAGCCTAACATGCTTAACAGTTATAGCAGTCATCCAGAGAGCTTTCAGATTTCCTCCCACACAAGGTATATACAGAAAAGAAAATTCAAGAGAGTGGTGTGTACAAGGGAGAAAGTATAACTCAGAAGTGTAAAATAGTAGCATTTAAAATTATGTGATAGCATTCATGTTTTATTAGGGTTAGGCATTTACCAACATATTTTATTACCATTTAAATTGGAGCAATTTTATGTTTTCTTTCTCTCTCTTTTTAAATTTTAAATGTCCATTTTCTGGAGACGTTGGTCTCAAAGACATAGCATAACACAGAGCAGCAATAGATGTGTGAACTTGACTAGTATTGTGCAGTGTAGATTTGAGAACTTTGTTAAGGAACCCAAAGCCTTGGGTTTGGGTCCCATTTGGATTCTTGGTTCTGCTAGGTCCTTGTTCCCAATCTGTGCCCCAACCATCTAGTTGCTCTCTCAGGAGTGGTTCAAGTATGAAGTAGTGTGATTCAGTTCTTCCTTTCTTTCTTCCTTTCTTCCTTCCTTCCTTCCTTCCTCTCTCTCTCTCTCTCTCTCTCTTTCTTTCTTTCTTGCCTGCCTCAGTTTATTTGTATCATCATACTGAAAGAAATAACTGAAAGAGTACTGTGCCTAGCAGGCAGAATACAAGTCTTTATGTACAAGCTAAAACAGATATTTTTTCCCATTTTCCTTATTTATTTATTTATTTATTTATTTATTTAATTTTATCAGAACACTGCTCAGCTCTAGTTTATGGTACTGCTGAAGACTGAACCTGGGGGCTGGGGGGGTCCAGGCTGTGGCATACCTGCTTAAGTACACAAGGAACCAGGTCCAAGCCCCTGGGCCCAGGGCTGCAGGTGTCTCTCTCCCTCTCTATTTTCCTCTTCCTTCAATTTCTCTCTGTCTCTATCCAATAATAAATAAATAAATAAATAATTAAAAATTTTTTTTATTTAAGAAAGGATTAGTGAACAAAAACATAAGGTAGGAGGGGTACAACTCCACACAATTCCCACCACCCAATCCCCATAACCCACCCCCTCCCATGTTAGCTTTCCCATTCTTTAGCCCTCTGGGAGCATGGACCCAGGGTCGTTGAGGGTTGCAGAAGGTAGAAGGTCTGGCTTCTGTAATTGCTTCCCCGCTGAACATGGGTGTTGACTGGCTAAAACAGATTTTAATGCACTTCAAAATACATGGAGGCTTTTTAAAAAAAAGGTAGGCCTATTTATTTGCATTTGACTGATTTCAGCATGAAGAATGCAGGTTGTCTGCTTTAGTGTCTGGCTTGATTAACGATGAAAAAATCCCATTTGTCACTGTGAAAGACTCCTTTATAAGCAGCCAGCCAGATCATGCTCAGATGTCAGTCCATGATTACATAGTTTAGATGTTTGGATTGCTGAAATAAGGTTGATTTCAGCCCACTTACTAGCTGGGGGTGGGGGGGGGTGGGGGGGTCAAAGCTCTAACTCATGGGGGGTTGTGGGAGAGATTAAATTAAATTGATAGTCTATTTGTAATGTTTAACCAGGAACATAAGTCTCAAGGAAGTTTCTCATAATAGTCTATCTTGTTTTGTGTTCTTATCACCATTTAGTAGCAAGTGTTTTCTGAGTTTCAAAGATTTATGAATCTCATGTCATCTTTATCATTTCCAATTATACAACCTGATATAGCTGGATTGCCAACTTTTAGTACTATTTGTTAAACAAGTCTAATATTACCCAGGTTGCATTTTGAAAAGGTTTATTTATTTCATAAGAGAGAGAGAGAGAGAGAGAGAGAGAGAGAGAGAGACTAGAATATCACTCTAGTCTAGCATATGTGGTGCATGGTGATTTGAATCCAGGGCCTCATACATGCAAGTCCTACCCTCTACTTTTGAGCCACCTCCAGGACAGCCTGCTGAATTTTGTAAATTATGTGCTGACTGATAAACCCTGTATCCACAGATTCTTTCAAATGAGCAAATGACAAAATTCTAGCACTCGAGATTTTGCATTGACACGAGAGTTATTGCTGAGGCTAGGTGCCAGAATTTTGAATCTGTTGCACCTGACAGCCATTTTTTTTTCATTGTAGTTTCATTTGATAAGAGAGAGAGGGAAGGAGATAGAGAGGGAGAAAGAGCGGGTTGGGTGGTAGTGCATTGGGTTAAGCCAGCGGGTTAAGTGCAGCGGGTCAAGTGCAGCGGGTTAAGTGCAGCGGGTTAAGTGCAGGTGGTGCAAAGCCCAAGGAGTGGTGCAAGGACCAGAGGGTGCAAGGACTGGTGTAAAGATCGGGTTAGAGCCCCCGGCTCCCCACCTACAGGGGGGTCGCTTCACAAGCGGTGAAGCAGGTTTGCAGGTGTCTATCTTCCCTCTTCTCTGTCTTCTCCTCCTCTCTCAGTTTCTCTCTGTCCTATCCAACAACAATGACAACAGTAACAACAACAACGATAAACAACAAGGGCAACAAAAGGGAAAAAAAATAGCCTCCAGGAGCAGTGGATTGGTAGTGCAGGCACTGAACTCCAGCTATAACCCTGGAGGCAAAAAAAAAAAAAAAGAAAGAGGGACATCTGAAGATCTACTTTTTTACACTCATGAAGCATCTCCCGTGTAGGTAGAGAGTGGGGCAGTCAGCTGAGGTAAAGAACAAACACCTCATCACAGACCCCTGCAAGCGTCAACCCGGCTTTGACCTAGCACGTTATGATTGGGTCCTCCTCAATCGCTATCGAACAGGCCATGGCCGGTGCGCTGCTATGTTCCATCGCTGGGGAGCCAGAGATGACCCGAACTGCCCCTGCGGCTACAGACAGACTATGACCCACATAGTCAATGACTGCCACCTCTCCAGATTTAAAGGAGGTCTCGAAACTTTACATCAGGCTCAACCTGACGTTGTTGACTGGCTACGGAAGAAGGGCAAACGCTAGAAGAAGAAGGGGCTCCAACCCAGGTCTTTGTGCATGGTGACTGATGTATGTGGTCAGCTGGGTGTGCCATGCCACCACCTGGCCTCCTCTCACTCTACTTTAAATGGCTAGGGTCATTCCATCAGCTAGAACTAAGGAAATATCTTTTCCCTCCCACTTTATTTTTAAAAATTAAAAAGGAACACAGACCTTTGGTAGTGGGAATGCTGTTAATATACACTCCTATTAACTTAAAGTGTCATAAGTTTTAAAAAATTAAAAAAATATTAGTAATGATAATTATTATTAATTTTCTTCTGAGCACTGTTCAGCTATGGCTTTGGTGTTGCAGAAGACTGAATCTGGGACCTTCGGGTCTCAGGCAGGGAAGTCTTTGGCATAACCATTATGCTGTCTCCCCCATAATCCTCACTTTATTTAAAATCTTTATTTATTCCCTTTTGTTGCCCTTGTTGTTTTATTGTTGTAATTATTATTGTTGTTGTTGATATTGTCGTTGTTGGATAGAACAGAGAGAAGTGGAGAGAGAAGGGGAAGACCGGGGTGGGGTGAAAGATAGACACCTACAGACCTGCTTCACTGCTCGTGAAGGGATGCCCCTGCAGGTGGGGAGCCGGGGGCTCGAACTGGGATCCTTATGCCAGTCTTAGTGTTTTGCGCCAAGTGCACTTAACCCACTGTGCTACCGCCCGACTCCCAATCCTCACTTTATTTTAATGAAAGAGGACAGGAAAGGGAGAGAAGGAAGGAGGGAGGGAAAGAGGGAGATAGAGAGATAGACAGATGAGATACCAGAGCACTGCACAACTGTGGTTTATGCTGGTGTCACAGGTTGAATCTGGGACCTTTAGGCATCAGGCATGAAAGTCTATTGTGTGGCCATTTTGTTATCTCCCCAGCCATATTTGGTCTTTAAAAGCTGGATTAGGGGAGTCGGTTGGTAGTGCAGCGGGTTAAGTGTAGGCGGTGATCCCGGTTCAAGCCCCTCACTCCCCACCTGCAGGGGAGTCACTTCACGAGTGATGAAGCTGGTCTGCAGGTGTCTTTCTTTCCCTCTCTCTGTCTTCCCTCCTCTCTCCATTTCTCTTTGTCCTATCCAACGACAACGACAGCAATAATAACTACAACAGTAAAAGCAACAAAAGGGAATAAATAAATATTAAAAAATAAAATAAAAAGCTGGATTAAAAGTGATATAAAGTATCAATTAAAATTATATATGTGTATGTGTGATTTAAAAAAAAAGAGAAGGCAGGACCATTTAAAAAATGGACAAATATATACAGACAGACAGTTATAGAAATAATAGTCAACCCATATCTGTGACCTTTGGAGAACCACTACAGTTTCCAAAGGAGGGAATGGAGATAGAACCCTGGTGGTAGGAGAGGTATGTGTGTATTCATATGCATACACATATGCACATACGCATATCAATATTAATATAGTGAATAATTTTTTTTTTGCCTCCAGTCTCTGGAGCTCATTGCCAGCACTACCAGTCCACCGCTTCTGGTGGCCTTTTTTCTTTTCTTTTTGTTTATTTATTTTTAAACTTTTCATTTGATAGGACAGAGAAATTAAGAGGGGAGAAGAAGATAGAGCAAGGGAGAGAAATATAGACATTTGTAGACCTGCTTCACCACTTTTGAAGTGACCCCCTTGTAGGTGGGGAGCCAAGGGCTCAAACCAGGATCCTTGTGTGGGTCCTTATGCTTCATACGATTTGCACTAAACCCAGTGTGCAAATTTGTGGGATAGTGCTCATGGATGCTCAATTGACTGATAATTAAATAAAATAATATATAGAAATTAGACTTCTAATCAGATTGCTAGTCACTTTTTTATTCCTGTTTCAGTTACTTTTCAATAATATAAAATGACCTTTGGCTCTTTTGACTTTGTGGGTTTTTTTCTAATTTTTTTTAATGATTTACAAAATTATAAAACAACAGGGCTACAGTTTCATACCTCTCCTACCACCAGGGTTCTATCTCCATTCCCTCCTTTGGAAACTGTAGTGGTTCTCCAAAGGTCACAGATAGATATTATTTCTATAACTATCTGTCTGTATATATATATATGTATATATATATATTTGTCCATTTTTTAAATGGTCCTGCCTTCTCTTTTTTTAAATCACACATACACATATTACTACTTCTGAATATCTTTCCTTTTTTATATCTTCTCTCTCTGATTCTTGATGCCACTGGGTTTCAGAGCCCTCTAGTTATCTTCCCCTAACATTTCTCCCCCTCTGGAGGTATACACCAAAATTCCTTTTGGGGTGTAGAAGGTAGGAGTTCTGGCTTCTGTAATTGCTTCTCTGCTGGACATGGGTGTTGGCAGGTTGATCCACACCCCTAGAAAGCTAGCAATTCTATTTTAGGACTGTTCCTAGGGGCCTATATCTTAGTAATCTTTTCTTGAGCTTCATAGCAACAAGTTAGTAACAGCATAATGTGACACGATGACGTTGGCAGCATTGATTGAGCTGAGGTAAACAGAGACAATAATAACAGGGTAAAGGATCTAAGAGAAGAAACATCAAGAAACAGGAGCAGAGTCCCGAGGACCCAGGACTAGGAGAAATATGGATCTTAAAGGGAATGGGAAGAATTCCTTATAGTTGGGAGTTGGGCTGTAGCGCAGCGGGTTAAGCGCTGGTGGCGCAAAGCACAAGGACCGGCATAAGGATCCCGGTTCGAACCCCGGCTCCCCACCTGCAGGGGAGTCACTTCACAAGCAGTGAAGCGGGTCTGCAGGTGTCTATCCTTCTCTCCTCCTCTCTGTCTTCCCCTCCTCTCTCCATTTCTCTCTGTCCTGTCCAACAACGACAACAATAAAACAACAAGGGCAACAAAAGGGAATAAATAAAATATTTTTTTAAAAAAGAATTCCTTATAGTCTTAGAAAGAGTTTAAAATAACAATAGTCAGTTGGGAACTTGTTTTTCTTTCTTTCTTTTTAAAAATTTTTTATTTATAAAAAGGAAACATTGACAAAACCATAGGATAAGAGGGGTAAAACTTAGCACAATTCTTAGCACCAGAACTCTGTATCCAATCCCCTTCCCTGATAGCTTTCTTATTCTTTAACCCTCTAGGAGTATGGACCCAGGGTCATTGTGGGTTGCAGAAGGTGGGAGGTCTGGCTTCTGTAATTGCTTCCCCGCTGAACATGGGCGTTGCCTGGTCGATCCATACTCCCAGTCTGCCTCTCTCTTTCCCTAGAAGGGTGAGTCTCTGGGGAAGCTGAGCTCCAGGACACATTGGTGGGGTCTTCAGTCCAGGGAAGCCTGGCCGACATCCTGATGGCATCTGGAACCTGGTGGCTGAAAAGAGAGTTAACATACAAAGCCAAACAAATTGTTGAAGAATCATGGACCCAAAGGTTGGACTAGTGGAGATGAAGTGTTGGGGGGGTACTCACTGCAAACTCTAGTGTATACTGCTTTCAGGTATATATTTGCCCTAGTTTATGGATAAGTGTGAACATATGCTCTATCTCCTGGAACCTGGTCTATATCTAGGTTTTGGGACTTTGTTAGGAAGTGAACCACCTGGGATGGAATTAGAGAATACTATGAAAGGAAAGGTCTCACCCGAGTGATGAAGCTGAAGGGTTGTTGTTCCACACCTGAAGTCTCTGGACACAGTCTGAAGTGAAGCATGCTGGGGTGGCTCGTTGTGTTGATTAGGTTGTGATCAGTGGATGCAATATTATTTGATAAGAATTGGGAGAAGCATGCGGGAAATTGGGCCCTACCCTAGGGTCCCAGGACTGGGGGAAGTTTAGGTTCTATAGTGGAAATGTGAGGTTCCTGCTGTCTTAGGGTTCGAGAAGACAGTGGATAATTACTGTTATCATCACATTATTTGGTAATTAGGTTAGCTTTGAAAAGTCCCTTTGTTAGACATACAATCAATTTTTCCCCCTCTCATATTAATTAGTGATTTATATTACTACAATTTAATAGGTGTGTACATAAACACCATTCCCATCACCAAAAGATTGTATGAGTTCTTTATAGATGTTTGATATCAAGCATGTATCTGAAATATGGTGTGTGGATATGTTCTCCCAGTTGCTAGGTTTCCTATTTATCCTTATGGAATTTTCTTTCGATGTGTCTTTACAGTCTGATATAGTCCTATTTGTTCAATCTTGGTTTTGTTTCCCTTGCCCATGGGGTGAGTTCTCCAAATACATCTTTAATTTTAATGTCATGAAATATTTCACTGATTTGTTCTATGTATTTCTTCTTTGCCTCCAGGATTATCACTGGTGCTCAGTGCTGGCACCATGAATCCACTGCTCCTGGAGGCCATTTTCTGCATTTTGTTGTCCTTGTTATTGCCCTTGTTGTTGTTGCCATTGCTATTCTTGTTGTTGGATAGGACAGAGAGAAATCGAGAGAGGAGGAGAAGACAGAGAGGTGGAAAGAAAGATGGACACCTGCAGATCTGCTTCATCACCTGTGAAGCGACCCCCCTGCAGGTGGGGAACCGGGGGCTCGAACTGGGATCTTTGCATGGGTCCTTGCTCTTTGCACCATGTGTGCTTAACCTGCTGCACTGCCATCCGGCCCCCTGTTCTATGTATTTTATGCTTTCAGGTCTAATATCTATATCTTTGATATATTTTGAGCTAATTTTTGTATATGGTGTTAGTTGGTGGTCTAGTTTTTTTTTTCCTTTTTTACTTTTTTATTTATTTATTTTCCTTTATTGGGGATTAATGTTTTACATTTGACAGTAAATACAATAGTTTGTATATGCATACAATTTCAGTCTTTTATTTATTTATTAATGAGAAATACAGGAGGAGAGAGAGAAAGAACTAGACATTGCTTCAGTACATGTGCTGCTGGGCATCAAACTCAGGACCTCATGCTTGAGAGTCAAATACTTTATCCACTGCACCACCTCCTGGACCGCTCTAGTTTTATTTTTCTACATGTTGCTGTTCAGTTCTTCCAGCACTAATAGTTAAAGAGACTCTCCTACTCCACTGGGCAGTTTTGGCCCCTTTGTCATATATATATAAGATGACTATACATGTGTAGGTTTAGTTTTGGGCTCTCTGTCCTACTCCACCGGTCCATATGTCCGTTTTTATTCTAGCACCATACTGTTTTAACTTCTATTGATTTGTAGTATAAATGAAATTCAGGATTTATAATGCCTCCATTTTTCTACTTTTTCCTCAGGAGAGCTTTTGCTATTTTTTTAATTGTTCCATACTAATTTTTTGGATTGGCTGTTCAATTTCCTTGAAATATGTTAATAAGATTTTAATAAGGATTTCATTGAATATATAGTTTTTGGCAGGATTGCCATTTTTTAAAAGATTTTATTTATTAATGAGAAAGATAGGCGAGAGAGAAAGAACCAGACATCAGTCTGGTACATGTGCTTCTGGGAATTGAACTCGGGACCTCATGCTTGAGAGTCCAGTGCTTTAGCCACTGTGCCACCTCCCGGACCACAGGATTGTCATTTTAATGATATTTATTCTTCCATTCTTTGAACAAGGGATGTTCTTCCATTTCTTTGTGTCGTCCTCTATTTCTTTAACAGTGTCTTACAGTTTTCATTGAAAAGGTCCTTCACCCTGTTTGTTAGATTTATTTCTAGGTATTTTATCTTTCGGGGTTTGATTGCAAATGAAATTGCTTCTTTCAGTTTCCTTTCTTCTGGCCTTTATTTTGTATAAAGAAATGCCACAATTGCACAAGGACCAGTGTAAGGACCCCAGTTTGAGCCCCCAGTCCCCCACCTGAAGCAGGGCTGCAAGTATCTATCTTTCTCTCCTCCTCTCTGTATTCCCCTCCTCTCTTGATTTCTCTCTGCTCTAACAACAATAATAGCAATAACAACAATAATAACGGCAACAAGATGGAAAACAATGGCTGCCAGGAGCAGTGGATTTGTACTGTAGGCAGGCATTAAGCTTTAGTGATAACCCTGGAGGCAAAAAAAAAAAAAGAAATTCCACATTTATGCATATTAATTTTGTAACCTGCTACTTTACTGAACTTATTAATGATTTCTAGTATTTTTTGGGTGGAGTTTTTTGGGTCCTCTATGTATAACCACATCAGCAAATAATGATAATTTATTTAACCTTATCCTTCCCAATATAAATTCCTGATTTTTTTTTTTTTTTGGCTTGATTGTGATGGTGAGGACTTCTAGGACTATGTTTAATATAAGTGGTGAGTGGATATCCTTGCCTAGTTCTTGATTTTAAGGGGAAAGCTTTCAATTTTTTCCTGTTGAGCAAGATGTTAGTTATGGGGTTGTCATATATTGCCTTTGTTATTGGAGGAATTTTCATTCCACTTTCAACTTCTTGAGGGCCTTTATTATAAATAGATGTTGAACCTTATTAAGTACTTTTTCTGCATCAATTGATAAAGATCATGTTACTTTTATCTTTCTTTTGTTCATGTGGTGGATTACATTGGTTGACTTCCGGATATTGAACCATTCCTGTTTCCCAGGAATGAAACTCAGTTGGTCATGATGGATTATTCTCTTAATATATTGTTGGATTTTATTAGTCAGTATTTTGTTGAAGATATTTGCATCAGTGTTCACCAGGGTTATAAATCTATAGTTTTCTTTTTAGGTGGAGTCCTTTCCTGCTTTGGGGATCAGAGTAATATTAACCTTATAGAATGTATTTGGGAGTGTTCCATCTTCTATTTTCTGGAAAAGTTTGAGGAGAATGGGTGTTAATTCTTCTCTGAATATTTTATAAACTTCATTAATATATCCATCTGGACCTGGACTTTTGTTCGCCGAGAAGTTTTTGATTACTCTTTCAATTTCTGCACTAGTCATCGGCCTCTTAAATTGAATTGATCTGTTTTCTTTTATGTCAAGGTTGGCAGTTGGTATGACTCTAGTAATGTGTTTATTTTTTCTAAGGTGCCAAATTTCTTTCCATATATATCCATAATAATTTTGCATGATCTTTGTTATCTTTGACTCGTCTATTGTAATATCTCCTCTCTCATTTCTGAGTGATTACACCATACCTTTCTCTCTTTTTCTGTTAGTGAGTGTAGCTAGTAGTTTATCTATTTTATTTATCTTTTTTTAAGAACCGGCTCTTGGCTTCATTAATCTTCCTGATGGTATTTTAAGTTTTTTTTCTGAGTTTCATTGATTTCTGGTCTAATTTTAAATATTTTCTGCCTCCTGGTGACTAGGGATCTCTTCGTTGCTCTATTTCTAGCTGGTTCAGTTGGTTTGTTAGATGGTTTACTAGTGATTTCCCTTTATTTATGTGCGCCTATATTGCTGTGAACTTCCCTCCCAGGACTCCTTTTGCTGAATGTCTAATAGCTGGTTTCTTTATTTTTGTTGATATTGAGGTAATTATTAATTTCTTTTTGATTTCTTTGATGACCCATGTGTTACTCAGGAGCATGTTTTTTAGTCTGTAGACTTTGGGGGGAATTTATTTTCATTTTGTGGTTGATTTATAGCTTCATATGATCATGGTCTGAGAATATGTATTATATGACTTTAATACTCACATATTTGTTTAGGCTGTCTTTGTGACCCAACATATGGCCATATAAGTTTTTAACTTTCATGACATTTGCTGTCTACTACAGAATATAGACTAGTAGAAAACCATCACATAGAAGCATGTTGTATGGGAAAGTTCAGGAAACATAGACTTTTGAGGTGTAGCTGTCCTATGCCAGCTTTTCTCTCCCTTTCATATCTGGTGCCAAGGCTTTACACTTGCATGATGCTATCATTCTTGGTGGACATTTTTTTTCCTTTTAAATTTCAGATAGATGGATAGATAGATAGATAGATAGATAGAGGGCGGGGGGAGAGAAGAGACACTACAATACTGCTCTATCATAAAGCTTCTCCTGATACCATGCATGATTCTCCCGTGTGGTGTCAGGGGTTTGAACTTGGTTCCTCTTGCGTGGTAAAGTGTGCATTCTATCTGTTTAGCTCTTTCCCGGCACTCTAGGCAAACTTTAAAAAAAAAATTTTTTTTAATATTGATTTTATTTATTTATTCCCTTTGTTGCCCTTGTTTTTTTATTGTTGTAGTTATTATTGTTGTTGTCGTTGTTGGATAGGACAGAGAGAAATGGAGAGAGGAGGGGAAGACAGAGAGGAGGAGAGAAAGATAGACACCTGCAGACCTGCTTCACCGCCTGTGAAGCGACTCCCCTGCAGGTGGGGAGCCGGGGCTCGAACCGGGATCCTTATGCCGGTCCTTGTGCTTTGCGCCACCTGCGCTTAACCCGCTTAGGCCCGACTCCCTTCTAGGCAAACTTTTGTTGACTCTCCTCCTGGGGAAATTTCCTGGGAAAAAAAGACATTTTTTTCTTTTTCTTTTTAAATTAAATTTATTTATAGAAAAAATAGAAAGTATTGAAAAAACCATAGGATAAGAGGGGTAAAAATCCACACATTTCTCACCACCAGGGTTCCATTTACCATCCCCTCCACTGGAAGCTTCCCTATTCTTTATCTCTCTGGAAGCATGGACCCAGGGTCATTATGGGGTGCAGTAGGTGGAAGGTTTGGCTTCTGTAATTGCTGAACATGGGCGTTGACAGGTCGATCCATACTCCCAACCTGTCTCTCTCTTTCCCTAGTAGGGTGGGGCTCTGGGGAAGTGGAGCTCCAGGACACATTGGTGGGGTCATCTGTCCAGGGAAGTCTGATCAGCATCATTCTAGTATCTGGAACCTGGTGACTGAAAAGAGAGTTAACATACAAAGCCAAACAAATTGTTGACCAATCATGGACCCAAAGGCTGGAATAGTGCAGATGAAGAGTTGGGGGGGGGGTCTCTGTTTTGTAGGTAGCTAGTAGGCATATCTTAGTTATATTCCAAAGGGCCTGTGACTATACTAGTGTTTTTTTTTTTTTTCCTTTTTCTTTTTGCCCTTGAGCCTGAAATCTGATATGTAGGTGGATCCTAATTATAGTCTGGGGAGGTGATATCATGGCTGGCAGAAGGACCAGAAAGCTGGACCAGGGAAGAGAGTAGTTTCCAAATATGGGAAAGGTGTATAAATATTGTTGATGGTAACCCCCATTGATTTGATGTGAACTGGGGGAAAGAAGACATTTCTATTGAGAACAAAGAGGATGAGTAGATGTTAGCCTGGGAAACAGAGGGATTTTCCATACACAGGAACTAACGTGAATATCTGTAGATGAGAGAGCATATGGCACATTCATACACAGTGTATAAGTTCTGTTAGTCTGAGACATTTAAAAGTATTGGCATTGAAAGGTGAGAGGTGACACTTGGGAGATAGAAAGGGACCATACAATAAAATGTTTTTTTAAAAAAATATATTGGACTTTCCAATTGGAAGTTATTGAAAGAGTCTTAGTAGAAGTTGACATGATCATTTTTTCTACTGTAGCAAAAATAACATCACTCTATCTCAGTAATTTGCAATCTGTAAATATTGTAAATGTCGTTATTATTGCTTTATCAGTAGCAAAATTGGAAACTAGGAGTTCATTTCATTTAAATTAATGTATTAATTAATATATGAAGATAGTAGAAGAGTCAAAGTTGAGAGGCAATACAGTGATTGGTTGTATATGGGAGGAATGATTAGCTGGACAGTTCTTGGATTTCAGGACTCAGCAGTTAGACAGCTAGTCTTTTCCTCTTCCTTCTCCTTTTCCTGCCCCTTCTCTTCTTCCTCTTCCTCCTCCTTTTCCAGAGCACTGTTCAGCTATGGCTTATGGTAGTGCTGAGGACTGAATCTGGCACTTCGGAGCCTCAGGCATGTGAATCTTTTGCATAACCAGTATCTCATCAGCTCAAGTGTTTAGTTTTTGACAATAGTGATAGTCAGAAATCTTTGAAAATTTGATTTTCTGTGTATCCCTCAATAGCCAACCCAAATGTTGTATGATATACAAAGTTAGAACTCATCACAAGTGTTTGCATATTATTTTCATCATACTTTTCAGTATTTTAGGAACTTTAGAAAGAATGATACCTAAATCAGTCCTCACAACAATATTATGAGGTAAAGATGGCTCCCCCCCCCCTTTACTGGGCAATTAATGTTTTACAGTCGACAGTAAATACAATAGTTTGTACATGCATAACATTTCTCAGTTTTCTATATAATACAACCCCCACTAGGTCCTCTGTCATCCTTTTATAGGACCTGTACTCTGCGCCCCCCACCCACCCTAGAGTCTTTTACTTTGGTGTAATACACCAACAGCAGTCCAGGTTCTGCTTAATGTGTAAATATGGCTTTTATGCACATGATGCAGAGGATGAATTGGTGACTAAGACAGAATCCTGAAGAGCTCACAGCCAAGAGAAACTGTGTGTGTTATTGTAGAGGAATATATTTCTTACTGAGTTAACAGAAAATCCAGTGTCTTTTTATTCTTGAAAGGATATTTGGAAGATGAGGGTTTTATTTATTTGGTATGGTTTGATTTAGTGATAATAAAAGAAGCCAACTTAGGAAGTGAAGAGGCACAATTTTCATTTCCTTAGTGCCTGTCTTTAATCAGTCATCATTAATCAAAACCTTGCATAGTTATTTTAGTTGTATTCTCAACTGACTTTTTTTCTTTTGCTAATATTCTCTATAGTATGGGTTATTTACATTGATGTTTCCAATACAGTATTTGAAATGGCTTTGGCATGTTATGTCTGCTTATAAAAGTGCTCCCCCAGGAAACTAAAAATATTTTTTACATGTAAATTTACTATGGAGTGTGAAAGGCTAAGAAAAGGAGATATTCAACCAAAAAAGAAAACTACAGACCAATATATCTGATTAACATAGATACTAAAATATTGAACAAAATTCTAGCCAACCGGATACAGCAGTATATTAAAAAGATTATTCATCATGACCAAGTGGGGTTTATCCCAGGCATGCAAGGTTGGTTTAATATACGTAAATCAATCAATGTGATCCACCACATCAACAAAAGCAAGACCAAAAACCACATGGTCATATCAATAGATGCAGAGAAAGCCTTTGACAAAATCCAACATCCATTTATGATCAAAACATGACAAAAAATGGGAATAGATGGAAAATTCCTGAAGATAGTGGAGTCTATATAGAGCAAACCTACAGCCAACCTCATACTCAGTGGTGAAAAACTGGAAGCATTTCCACTCAGATCAGGTACTAGAGAGGGCTGCCCACTATCACCATTACTATTCAACATAGTATTGGAGGCTCTTGCCATAGCAGTCAGGCAGGAGCAAGGAATTAAAGGGATACAGATTGGAAGAGAAGAAGTCAAACTCTCCCTATTTGCAGACAACATTATAGTATACATAGAAAAACCTAAGGAATCCAGCAAGAAGCTTTTGGAAATCATCAGGCAATACAGTAAGGTGTCAGGCTACAAAATTAACATTCAAAAGTCAGTGGCATTTCTCTATGCAAACACTAAGTTAGAAGAAATTGAAATCCAGAAATCAATTCCATTTACTATAGCAACAAAAACAATAAAATATCTAGAAGTAAACCTAACCAAAGAAGTGAAAGACTTGTATACTGAAAATTATGAGTCACTACTCAAGGAAATTGAAAAAGACACAAAGAAGTGGAAGGATATTCCATGTTCATGGGTTGGAAAAATTAACATCATCAAAATGAATATACTACCCAGAGCCATCTACAAATTTAATGCCATCTCCATCAAGATCCCAAGCACATTTTTTAGGAGAAAATGAACAAATGCTACAAATGTTTATCTGGAACCAGAAAAGACCTAGAATTGCCAAAACAATCTTGAGAAAAAAGAACAGAACTGGAGGCATCACACTCCCAGATTTCAAACTGTATTATAGGGCCATTGTCATCAAAACTGCTTGGTACTGGAACATGAATAGACACACTGACCAGTGGAATAGAATTGAGAGCCCAGAAGTGAGCCCCCACAGCTATGGAGATCTAATCTTTGACAAAGGGGCCCAGACTATTCAATGGGGAAAGCAGAGTCTCTTCAACAAATGGTGTTGGAAACAATAGGTTGAAACATGAAGAAGAATGAAACTGAACCACTCTATTTCACCAAATACAAATATAAATTCCAAGTGGATCAAGGACTTGGATGTTAGACCACAAACTATCAGATACTTAGAGGAAAATATTGGCAGAACTCTTTTCCGCATAAATTTTAAAGACATCTTTAATTAAATGAGTCCAATTACAAAGAAGACTAAGGCAAGTATAAACCTATGGAACTACATCAAATTAAAAAGCTTCTGCACATCAAAAGAAACCACTATCCAAACCAATAGACCCCTCACAGAATGGGAGAAGATCTTTACATGCCATACATCAGACAAGAGTTTAATAACCAGAATATATAAAGAGCTTGCCAAACTCAACAACAAGACAACAAATAACCCCATCCAAAAATGGGGGGAGGACATGGACAGAATAGTCACCACAGAAGAGATACAAAAGGTAGAGAAACACATGAAAAAATGCTCCAAGTCTCTGATTGTCAGAGAAATGCAAATAAAGACAACAATGAGATACCACTTCACTCCTGTGAGAATGTCATACATCAGAAAAGGTAACAGCAGCAAATGCTGGAGAGGATGTGGGGTCAAAGGAACCCTCCTGCACTGCTGGTGGGAATGTCAATTGGTCCAACCTCTGTGGAGAACAGTCTGGAGAACTCTCAGAAGGCTAGACATGGACCTACCCTATGATCCTGCAATTCCTCTCCTGGGGATATATCCTAAGGAACCCAACACATCCATCCAAAAGGATCTGTGTACACATATGTTCTTGGCAGCACAATTTGTAATAGCCAAAATCTGGAAGCAACCCAGGTGTCCAACAATAGATGAGTGGCTGAGCAAGTTGTGGTATATATACACAGTGGAATACTACTCAGCTGTAAAAAATGGTGACTTCACCGTTTTCAGCCGATCCTGGATGAACCTTGAAAAATTCATGTTAAGTGAAATAAGTCAGAAACAGAAGGATGACTATGGGATGATCTCACTCTCAGGCAGAAGTTGAAAAACAAGATCAGAAAAGAAAACAGAAGTAGAACCTGAACTGGAATTGGCATATCACACCAACGTAAAAGACTCTGGGGTGGGTGAATGGGTGGGGAGAATGGGTGGGGAGAATACTGGTCCATGAAGGATGACAGAGAACCTAGTGGGGGTTGTATTGTTATATGGGAAACTGGGGAATGTTATGTATGTACAAACTATTGTATTTACTGTTGAATGTAAAACATTAATTCCCCAATAAAGAAATTAAAAACAAAGAAAAGGAGATATTGAGCAAAGAATCATGAATAGTTTTTCTAAAAAAAATAAACAAAGTTTTTTGTCAAAGAGCCATTTGGTTTCTTTAGCTATTGTCACCAGACATTTTGAGTAACATCTACTAAGTTATTAGATAAACAAAACAACTTTCAAGATTGAAAGAAGGCCATCCTATGTTGGAGATAAACTTCCCCTTTCTCAATTGAAGCCACTTTGCACTTATGAATCTCACATTCTTTGATTGAAATGGGAAAATACTGTTACCTTCCTTAAAAAAAAAAATTCTTGTTATAGGCTGGGGGTATGGATTGACCTGTCAACGACCATGCTCATTGGAGAAGCAATTTCAGAAGCCAGAACTCCTACCTTCTGCTCCCCCAAAACAACCTTAATCCATACTCCCAGTGGGGGGAGAAGTGATAGGATGAAGATAAGAGGGCTCTGAACTCCAGCTCAGGAGAGAGAGAGAGAGAGAGAGAGAAAGAGAGAGAGAGAGAGAGAGGGAGAGAAAGAGAGAGAGAAGGAAAAGGAAAGGGACATATGGAGGTAGTTATGCTGTCATGAATAGCTTGGAGGGGAAGAGAGGATTGAATCAGAAAAAAAGGGGGAAACTTTGTATAAATGTGGACAGATAGTTGTAGAGATGATGACTGGCCCATGTCTACAACCTTAGGGGAACTGTGGTGGATTGCAGTGGGGAGAATGAAGATTCAGAACTCTGGTGGCTGGAATAATGTGGATTCAAACCCCTGTCGACATGTAATTCTGTAATATAAAATAAATAAATAAATAAAAATTAAAGTACAAAAAACAAAAAACAAAAGATCTGGGTTCAAGCACCCAGTCCCCATCTGTGGGGCAGGGGATGGAGGAGCTCTGTGAGCAGAGAAGCAGTGCTGCAGGTGCTGCTCTGTCTCTCTCCCTCTCTAACCCTTCCCGCTCGATTACTCTTTGCCTCTATCTAATAAGTTGCAATAAATAAAATATTGTTTTAAATAAAATAAAAATAAATAAAAATTCTTGTTATTACTAAAAACACTTACATCTATATTAAGTTCTAATACTGTGGCTGACATATACTTGGGACTCATATTGCAGCTGATTATAATGTTCCTGTGAATTGAATAACTGGTAAGTGACTATGACTGCTTACCAGAACAAGACCAAATGAGGAAAGTGGAAGCACAGTGATCACATATAAAATCATCTGTAGATACTAAGTGACACTTACCATTCATTCCATCTGGAGCAACTGTCGAGTTGACATTTGGGAGATGGTTATGATCACATGATATAAATACATTAAAAAGGGGATATGAGCTGGGGTAGGTAGCATAATGGTTATGCAAAGAGTCTTCTATGCCTGAGGCCCCAGAGTCTCAGGTTCAATCTCCCGAAGCACCATATATCAGAGATAAGCAGTGCTCTGGAAAAAAAAGGGGGGGGGTACATGAATAAACAAAAATAACATCACTCTATCTCAATAATTTGCAATCTGTAAATATTGTAAATGTCATTATTATTGCTTTATATAAATCAGTGGAGTATAGGGGATAAAATGATGTTAATTATTAGATATAATAGTCAATATATACTTGACAAAGGAATTATTTTGGTGGGGCTGGAAATAATATGTATGATTTTCTTTTCTAATCTTCATTCCTCTACCTTTCTTACCTGCTATTAGTACTGCTTAGAATTTATTTATTTATTTATTATTTAAAAAGGGAGACATTAACAAAACCGTAGGATAGAAGGGGTACAACTCCACACAATTCCCATCACCACATCTCCATATCCCATCCCCTCCCCTAATAGCTTTCCCATTCTTTCTCCCTCTGGGACTATGGACCCAAGGTCATTGTGGGTTGCAGAAGGTGGAAGCTCTGGCTTCTGTAATTGCTTCCTCGGTGAACATGGGCATTGATTGGTCGATCCATACTCTCAGTCTGCCTCTCTCTTTTTCTAGTAGGGTGGGTCTCTGGGGAAGTGGAGCTCCAGGACACATTGGTGGGGTTGTCTGTCCAAGGAAGTCTGGTTGGCATCATGATGGCATCTAGAACCTGGTGGCTGAAAAGAGAGTTAACATACAAAACCAAACAAATTGTTGAACAATTATGGACCTAAAGGCTAAAATAGTGCACATGAAGTGTTGGGGGGGGGTACTCACTGCAGACTATTGTGTACTTTTGCTTTCAAGTATATATTTTGCCCTAGTTTATGGATACGTGTGAACATATGTTCTATCTCAGGGGACCTGGTATATATCTAGGTTTGGGACTTTGTTAGGAAGTGAACCACCTGGAATGGAATTAAAGAATACTATTAAAGGAAAGGTCTCACCTGAGTAATGAAGCTAAAGGGTTTTCATTCCACACCTGAAGTCTCTGGACACAGTCTGAAGTGAAGCATGTTGGGGTGGCACTCATTGCATTGATTAGGTTGTGATCGGCAGATGCAATATTATTTGATATGAATTGAAAGGAGCATGCAGGAAAGTGTTCCCCACCCTCAGGTTCCAGGACTGGGGGAAATATAGGCTCTACAGTGGAAATGTGAGGTTCCTGCTGTCTTAGGGTTCAAGAAGACAATGAATAGTTATTGTTGTCAACACATTATTTGGTAATTGGGTTAACTTTGAAAAGTCCCTTTGTTAGGATTTGCTGTATAATACCCAACATCTTGTATATAGCTGTGCCACCGGTTGCTTCTGTTCTCCCTAGTCTAGGCTTTTGAGAAAGTCAACATATCAAAGACTCGGCCTATGTATTAAAAAGATTTAGTCTGTGCTTTAAAATGTTTGAGACATACAATTTTCCCCTCTCATGTTAATTAAATAGTGATTTATATGACTACCAATGAATAGGAGTGTACATAAATACCATTCACACCACCAAAAGACTGTGTCCCATCCCACCCCTCACCCCATCCCCCACTGCCCTGGGAAGCTGAATGTCCACACTTACCCTCACCACAGG
Organism: Erinaceus europaeus; assembly: GCF_950295315.1. Taxonomy (NCBI): domain Eukaryota; kingdom Metazoa; phylum Chordata; class Mammalia; order Eulipotyphla; family Erinaceidae; genus Erinaceus; species Erinaceus europaeus. The sequence goes on from NC_080165.1 coordinate 38,486,781, forward strand.
GTTTTTACTTTGGTGCCCTACTCCAGATTTAGTCAGATCCTGCTTTGAGTTTCCCTTTCTTTTTTTTAAATTTTTTAATTTTTAATTTTTTATTTGAGAAAGGATTAATGAACAAAAACATAAGGTTAGGAGGGGTACAACTCCACACAATTCCCACCACCCAATCTCCATAACCCACCCCCTCCCATGATAGCTTTCCCATTCTCTAGCCCTCTGGGAGCATGGACCCAGGGTCATTGAGGGTTGCAGAAGGTAGAAGGTCTGGCTTCTGTAATTGCTTCCCCGCTGAACATAGGCGTTGACTGGTCGGTCCATACTCCCAGTCTGCCTCTCTCTTTCCCTAGTAAGGTGTGTTTCTGGGGAAGCTGAGCTCCAGGACACATTGGTGGAGTCTTCAATCCAGGGAAGCCTGGCCAGCATCCTGGTGGCATCTGGAACCTGGTGATTGAAAAGAGAGTTAACATACGAAGCCAAACAATTTGTTGAGCAATCATGGATCCCAAGCTTGGAATAGTGGAGAGGAAGTGTTAGGGAGGTACTCGCTGCAAACTCTAGTGTACTTCTGCTTTCAGGTATATATTTTGCAGTAGTTTATGGGTACATGTGAACATAAGCTCTCTCTCTCACAGAAACTGGTGTATATCTAGGTTATGGGACTTTGTTAGAAAGTGAACTACCTGAGATGAAATTAGAGTGTACTATAAAAGGAAAGGTCTCACCCGAGTAATGAAGCTGAAGGGTTGTCATTCCACACGTGAAGTCTCTGGACACAGTCTGAGATGAAGCATGTTGAGGTGGCAATCGTTGCGTTGGTTAGGTTGTGATCGGCGGATGCAATATTATTTGGTTTGGATTGGGAGATGCATATGGGAAAGTTGGCCCTATCCAAGGGTTCCAGGACTGGGGGAAGTAGGGGCTCTATAGTGGAGATGTGAGGTTCCTGCTGTCTTAGGGTTCAAAAAGACAATCGATAGTTAATGTTATCATCACATTATTTGTTAATTGGGTTAACTTTGAAAAGTCCCTTTGTTATGGTTTGCTGTACAATATCCAGTATCTTGTATATAGCTGTGCTGTTGGATGCTTCTAATCTGCTTGGTCTAGGCTTTTGAGAGAGTCCGCATATCAAATACACAGCCTATATATTAAAAAGATTCAGTTTGTGTTTTGAGAAACTTTGAGACATACAATTGATTTTCCCCCTATCATATTAATTAACTACTGATTTATATGTCTACATTTTGCTAGGAGTGTACCTAAACACCATTCCCACCACCAAAGGACTGTGACCCATCCCTCCCGCCCACTCCCACCCCCACTGGCCCAGGAAGCTACATGTCTACCCCTCACCACTGGGTTTTTACTTTGGTGCCCTACTTACAATTTGATCCGGTCCTGCTTTTAGTTTCCCTTTCAGATCTTCTTAGTCAACTTCTGTTGATGAGTGGGATCATCCCATACTCATCAAAGACCTAGATGTCAGACCAGAAACAATCAAATACTTAGAGGAAAACATTGGTAAAACAGTTTCCCACCTACACCTCAAGGACATCTTTGATGAAGCAAACCCAATTGCAAGGAAGACTAAAGCAGAAACAAACCAATGGGACTACATCAAATTGAAAAGCTTCTGCACATCCAAAGAAACTATTAAACAAACAGAGAGACCCCTCACAGAATGGGAGAAGATCTTCACATGCCAGACATCAGACAAGAAACTAATCACCAAAATATATAAAGAGCTCAGCAAACTTAGCAGCAAAAAAGCAAATGACCCCATCCAAAAATGGGCAGAGGATATGAACAAAACATTCACCTCAGAGGAGATCCAAAAGGCTAACAAACATATGAAAAACTGCTCTAGGTCACTGATTGTCAGAGAAATGCAAATTAAGACAACACTAAGATACCACCTCACTCCTGTAAGAATGGCAAACATCAAAAAGGACAGCAGCAACAAATGCTGGAGAGGATGTGCGGACAGAGGAACCCTTTTACATTGCTGGTGGGAATGTAAATTGGTACAGCCTCTGTGGAGAGCAGTCTGGAAAACTCTCATAAGGCTAGATATGGACCTTCCATATGACCCAGTAATTCCTCTCCTGGGGTTATACCCCAAGGACTCCATAACACCCAACCAAAAAGAGGTGTGTACTCCTATGTTCATAGCAGCACAATTCATAATAGCTAAAACCTGGAAGCAACCCAGGTGCCCAACAACAGATGAGTGGCTGAGAAAGCTGTGGTATATATACACAATGGAATACTATGCAGCTATCAAGAACAATGAACCCACCTTCTCTGACCCATCTTGGACAGAGCTAGAAGGAGTTATGTTAAGTGAACTAAATCAGAGTTTCCCTTTCTGTTCTTTCTCAACTTCTGTTGATGAGTGGGGTCATCTCATACTCATATTTATTCTTTCTGACTTAGCTCACTTAACATAATTCCTTCTAGCTCCATCCAAGATGGGTCAGAGAAGATGGGTTCATTGTTCTAAATAGCTGTATAGTATTCATTGTGTATATGTACCACAGCTTTCTCAGCCACTCATCTGTTGTTGGGCACCTGGGTTGCTTCCAGGTTTTATCTATTATGAATTGTGCTGCTATGAACATAGGTGTACACAGAATTTCTTTTTTTTATAACCTGAGCACTGCTCAGTCTGATTTATGGTTTACATGGATTGAATTTGAGGCTTCTGATGGATTTAAGCCGCAGACAAGGGAGTCTTTTGCATAACCATTATGCTCCCTCCCTGGTCTCCTGCTTAGGATTCTTAACAGGTAAGGTGGTCCAATTTTTTGTTCTGGAGGGATCTCAGTTCTTGATAATGTTGTCTATAGACAACATTCCTGCAGGGGGAAAGCTTCACAAGTGGTGAAGCAGTGCCACAGGTGTTTCTCTCTCTCTCTCTCTCTCCCTCTCTTTCTATCTCCTCACTCCCCTCTTGATTTTTATCTGTCTCTATCCAAATAAATAAATAAATAAATAAATAAAATATTGAACTAGGAAGAAGGATTAGGGCAGAGAGTTGCTTGCAAACTTGAAGAATATATATAAATGCAATTAACTTTGATACAATGATCTAACCTGGTACCAATATACATTCATATTTAGCACAGGAGCTTGTACAACTTCCAGGTCTCTGTCAGATTGAGCTCACAGTCAATAATCACAGCTGGGAACATTCTAGGCTGCACTCACTTCAGAACCATTGGCAGAGCAGGATGAATTTACCACAGCTTTTCAATCTAGTCATTTGTTGATTCCATGTTTTGGCTATTGTGAATAATACATATATAAACATGTGGTAGATACCATAATGGTTATGCAAAAAGACTCTCATGCCTGAGGTTCCAAAGTCCCAGGGTCAATCCCCTGCACCACCATAAGCCAGAGCTGAGTAGTGCTCTGGTAAAAAAAAAAAAAAAAAAGAAGAAATTTACACAGGCTCTGGTCCTAAATATAAATATATTTATGGTTCTATTCACAGAATATTTTCAAGAATGGGAGCTACTGTCTGACCTAATCCAACTCTCTAGCCCTTTTCTCTATTCTGCACCATTTTCTCAATGTTTTTATCCAATTTCATGCTAGCTATCAAACTCAAGCAAAAACAACCATAGTCGTGGGCCCCTATAGAAACGTGCCTAAATGGACTTCAAGCTTTCTTTCAGCCTAAGATCTCTAATATCATTTGCTATGTTCCAGCTTTCTAGTACCTGTTCATTAACAATTTTGTCCCAATTTATGTCCTGACACCTTCCAGACATCAAGTTGCAAACGCTACCATGATTCCACCCTGACTTCTCTGGGCAGACTTCCCCAATGTGTCCTGAAACCTCATCTTTTCAGAGACCTGACCCACTAGAGAAAGATAGAAATAGGCTTCTCCCCCTTTTAAAATGGAATAGTCATTGTTTAAAATCCCTGGACCTTATTTCTCAGACCCTTAGTGTCTGTAGTTATTTTCTTTCTTTTGAATTGTCTGTGTTTTTTTTGAGCTCTGAGATTCTCTCAGCCCACTGTAATCTAGAAAGAAATGGATCAGTGTTGAATTAAGAAGATAGATTTACATAACCAGAAATACAAACCCCCATTTTTTTTTTTTTTTAGAACTGGGGTCTTGCCCATATGCACTTTCACCACACTACATGCTGCATTTTCAGAGAGGGGGAGCAGATAGTGAGATGGAGATGGAAATGGAGAGAGAGAGAGAGAGAGAGAGAGAGAGAGAGAGAGAGACAACAGTACTGAAAGATAAGTGCCTCCAAACTCTACCCAGTGAGTTATCTCTTCAAGAGCAAAATTCCTGTGGTCTTCGTGGTGGTCCATATTAAATGACCAAGTTTTTTGATTGTTTTGGAGGCCAAATTCCTCCTCCTTTGAAGTCAGACAAAATTACTTTTTAGTGCAAAGTTGTCCAACAAATAATGTTTATACAGGCCGACCTTTTACTTTGATTTATTATTCTACTCCCCATGTGTGTAAAGATTGCAATTTATCTTGTGATGCATATGGCAGGTTTTAGAATCTTTGGAACAGTATGTCTAGAAGTCACATTCACCCCTCAGTTGTTTGGTATCTGGTAACCTAGAAACTTAATTGCAACAACAAGCCATCCAAACACCGCTTATTCTTCTGAGTGCTCATAATGAAAGCAATACCAGGAGGGATCAGCCAGGAATTGACTAGACAGCTCTTGCAAACAAAAACTGGCTTCTGCTTTATAATAATTGCTAACTGGGGTACAGTAATTCTAAATGGAATTAAGAATTAAGAAAATTAAGAATTAAGAAAATTCTTAATTAAGTGGAATTAAGAAAATAATTTTGCATTTTTGTAGTAATGGTTTCACCAAAGCTGGAGTTGGGTCTACCACTTGAAGTATTTTTCATTTGAAGGTTAAAGTAGCTGTTGACCCTCACCTCTCTTCTGATACAAGACAGTGTAAGAAATGTGCTATCTTAAATACATGTGTTTACTTTTTTCCAGTACTTTATACTCTGTAACCACTATAATTAAATGGAAAGAAGTGGAATATGGAATATATTTTAATCAGTGCCAAGGGTCAAACCCAGGGCCCTATATATTTGAGGTATGTGTTCTACCATTGAGACATTTCAGCACCTAGAATGAAATTTGAACACAGGATCTTCCCTACATTAATTCTTTCATGCCTTTATTTTGCCATTATAAATATAAAGGTTGGTAAATAGGATATGGATTAGAGAAGATTCAGTAATTCTTGTGGTCAGATTTTGTATCTTCACATGGATTCTTTTCCTATTTTATTAAATGTAGTTAAGGTATGAAGTAGGGTAAATATTAAAATAGATTGATTTTGGGAGTCAGGCCGTAGCGCAGAGGGCTAAGTGCACGTGGCACAAAGCGCAAGAACCAGCTTAAGGATCCTGGTTCGAGCCCCCAGCTCCCACCTACAGGGAAGCCGCTCCACAAGCTGTGAAGCAGGTCTGCAGGTGTCTGTCTTTCTCTCCCTCTCTCTGTCTTTCCCTCCTCTCTCCATTTCTCTCTGTCCTATCCAACAGTGACGACACCAATAACTACAACAATAAAAAAAAAAACAAGGGCAACAAAAGAAAATAAATAAATATTTTTTAAAAAGATAGATTTTAGTTTGGGTTTACAGAAGGAATCCCTCTCCAATTTTCTTATTCTGCATAGAACATTAGGCAGCTAGTGTTAATTTCTGTCTACATCATCTGTTGCACTGTGTTCTGACTCCCAAGATATCATCCTTTTTTATCTTATCAGTATAATTTGGGGGCTGCAGAGTAAAGGTGAAATAAAGCAGAAATGTGGTAGTGTTCTTTTCCCGACTGCTCTTTAAAAAAATCTAAGTTTGTGGAAGACTTAATCAAGGGAGGGGAGAGATAGAATAATGGTCATACAAACAGGCTCTCGTGCCTGGTCCTCCAAGTCTCAGGTTCAACCCCCTGCACCACCATAAGCCAGAGCTGAATGGTGCTCTGGTTAAAACAACAACAACAACATAAAAAAATAAAAAAAAATTAAATTAAATTAATTTTTTTTTTACTTAATATGACACTTTATGATCAGGAAAGCAAGTAAAAAACAAATAAATAAAATAAACTTGAAGTCTGTCTTTTGTGCAAAAAGAATGAAGATGAACTTTCTCCTTCAGTTATATTATTATTTTTCATATGTCTCCTTGCTCACTAGATATCTATATTATTTATATTTACAACATACATACATAGACTTAAAAATGAATATACCAGATTTAGCTTGAATTATTGCTTCAAGTGTTAATTTACATGCTTCCTTTAGTAGGACATGCCCATGTTTTTATTTCAATGCTTCAGTTTAACATTGTTTATCCTTGACATATGATATAATGCAAAATGTAACCTTTGGAAATGAATTGGCATAAGTTTCCATTCAGATTCTGTGACTCAAGCTACAGTCCTCATTGGGAATTGGAAAAATATGTGTATATATATATATATATATCTCATTTATCTGTCTTTGACTTGTAGTCATCAAGAAATATTTTGTGGATATCTACTGTATGTCAGAGAATGAACTGGGTGACTGGGATGAGAAATGAGAAAAATGTGGGCTCATTTTTTCTTTTTCTTTTTAATTTTTTTATTGTCTTTATTTATTGGATAGAGACTGCCAGAAATCAAGAGCGTAGAAGGAGATAGAGAGGGAGAGAGAAAGAGAGATACCTGCAGCACTGCTTCACCACTCATAAAGCTTTCCTTCTGAAGGTGGGGTCTGGGGGTTTGAACCTGGGTCCTTGTGCATTGTAACATGTGCGCTCAACTAGGTGCACCACCATCTGGCCCCTTGGGCCCAATTTTTCAAGGAGTAGTTTGTAGTCTAGCAGGAATGAGAGATATGTAAACAAATAACAGCAGTTAAATTGTGAAGAGTTTACTGCAACGTTTAAGGCAAGGTTAAAGAACATACCAAAGAGAATAAAATGAGCATTACTTGGCAAAGGGATCTAAGAAAGGATTCTTTAGAAAAGAACTGTGACTTGAAAAGTCATTAGAATAATGGTCCTCCTGAGATTGAAGTAGAAGGCCATGAGCAAGGACACAGAAGCTCAACATGTCATAACTGTGTTGTCAATTATCTTGGGTAAGATGCTCCTGGGGCATGGCGGATCATATACCTCAAACTTGACAGAAAATTGCCATGATCATAACAAATTATCATCTCTTATAACATTCAAACTATGCAAATTTTACCTTTCCTTGAAGATATTCAGATGTGACTTATGTCTTCAATTAAGTTAATTCATAAGTAATGGGTATTTGCCTGTCCAAAGTATAGCCAGTTTAATGTCCCCTGTGGTGTCTTTTATAGGAATCTACTCTCTTTATTACCTGGAGACCTAGTAACTGAAAAAATAAGCCTACACTGGGGATCCACTTTAAAATCGTTAGTTGAATGCTTATAAACAGGAAATTTAGATTTTTCTCTGTGACTTACAGGCAATCTTGCCAAGCTTTTTCATATAGAGAGGAGATGTACATTCTTGGACAAACTATTCACATTTGGTTATTCAACAAGTAACAGTTATTATACATCATTTGGCACCCAGACTATATTGTTTACTGTCAGAGAATTTATACTTCTCTCAGAGTAGTCTATTGAAATGGTAGAACATTAATCTAGATGTCATATTCTTTTAAAAATATTTCTTTGGTTTAATATTTTATTTATATATTTATCAATTTTGGATAAAGACAGAGAAATTGAGAGGCAAGGGGGAGACAGGGAGGCAGAGAGACACTACTTCAACACTCATGAAGCTCCCCCCAACCCCCGCAGGTGGGGACCAGGGGCATGAACGTGGGTCCTTGTACTCTGTAATATGTGCTTTCTACAAGATGTGCCAACACCTGCCTCTAGACCTCATATTCTTGTGCTTTTTCATCTTAATAATCTTTTAGAGAGGAACAAATGTTGAACATTAAGTTGTAAATCAAGCTGCATAAATATCAAGAAGAGATTAATAGGGAGAGAGACAAATTAGCCTTATTTACTAGGCTGAAAATATTTTTATCTAAAGAATATTTATTGTTTACTAGTAACAATCTATATCTTCAATCTTTTCATAATGTTAAGAGAGTAACTAAAAGTGGATTGTTGCAGAGATTGTTGTTTCATATATATAACTTGTTTCATATATATAACTTGTTTCATATATATAACTTTCATATATATTGTTGTTTCATATATATAACTTGTTACAAGTTATATATATGAAATTCAGACACATCACTTGCTTTGTCAGTTGCTAAAGACCCTGAAGTTATTAGAAGGGATTCATTTTAAGTAAGTAGTGTTCACAAATGAAATGTCAATAGAAGTGAACAAAATGCCAATATAAAATAGAGCGATACCAGGATTTATAGTTAAAATTTTTTTGGCTGGTTTGACCTATAACCTCACTTTTCTCAACTGTGAATTGATTGTGATGCCACCTGCTAAGGTAATCAAACTTAACACCAGCTGACTAATAGGAGAAAAAAATAATTAATATGGGAAATTCACATAAGCTTCCACAGACAGTGAAGCAAAATGTAGGCGATATTTTATTATTTTTATTTTTTATCAGTGATATAATAATGATTAACAAGATTGCAAGGTAATAGGGGAATAATTCCATACAGTTCCCACCACCAGAGTTCTGTGTTCCATCTTCTCTATTGGAAACTTCCTTTTTTTTTTGAAATATTTTATTTATTTATTGATGAGAAAAATAGGAGGAGAAAGAGAAAGAAGCAGGCATCACTCTGGTACATGTGATACCAGGGACTGAACTCAAGACCTCATGTTTGAGAGTCCAATGCCTTATCTACTGCCCTATCTCCTGGACCATGAAACTTCCCTATTCTTTATTGCTCTGGGAGTATGGACAAAAATTCTTTATGGGATGCAGAAGGTGGATAGTCTGGCTTCTGTAATTGCTTCTCCACTGGACATGGACTTTGGCAGGTCGATCCATACTCCTAGCCTGTCTCTTTCTTTCTTTAGTGGGGTAGGGCTCTGGGGAGATGAGACTTTGGGACACATTGGTGAGGTTGTCTGCCCAGGGGAGTCAGGATGGAATCATGATAGTGTCTGCAACTTGGTGGCTGAAAGGCAGTAAAACATAAAGCAGGACAAAATGTTTAATAAACAGGAACCCAAAAGTAGGACTAAAATAGATGGAATTAGAGGTCTTTGAGTGGAAAGAAGCTAGATAGCCCATTTTAGGTATGTTCCAATGGGCCCATGACTTCAGTAATTTTTGCTTGAGCCTGATACCTAACATGCAGGTGGACTAAAAATATTGTCTGGGAAGATAGTGCTAGAGTTAAGAATAGGACTAGGAAGGTGTATTAGGAAAGAGAATAACTCTCAGAGGTAGTAGGTATGACTTAGGAAGTTCACCCAGCCATTTACGTTGGAGACTTTAATAGTCATCACCAAGACTGGGGATATTCCTCCACTTGTGCTGACGGCTCTATCTTAGCCAACTGGGCTTCAGTGAATGACCTCTCCCTATTATACGATCCCAAACAGCCAGGCTCTTTTCACAGTGCTAGATGGAATAAAGACTCGTCACCCGACCTGTGCTGGATTAGCACAGTCAACGGCCAAGCCTTTCCCACTACGAGACAAGTTCTCAAGGACTTCCCGCACAGTCATCACCGCCCAGCTATCATCCACATTGGTCTCCAGCTCCCACTGATTCTGTGCTCGGAGAAACTAAGATGGAACTTTCGGAAAGCAAACTGGCGTCTGTTCAGTGATCTTACCAACAAATCTATTCCTGCAATTCCAATTAACTCTATCCCCTCTGAAGATTCCTACAGCCATCTTCAAAGCAGCTTCCCAAGCCATTCCTCATGGGAGACGTGCTAACTATACGCCTTGTCTTGATGCTGAATGCGAGCAACTACTAAAGCAGTATGATGAGTTGGGCGACCCAGATGTGGCTGACCATCTCATTGCCTCCCTGGATGCAGCACGCCAAGCCCGCTGGCAACAACTCACGGAAAGTCTGAACTTCACCCACTCAAGTAGGAAGGCCTGGAAGCTTCTTCACAGTCTGGGTGCCGGTAGCCAACCCCCTTCTGTCTCCCATCCTCCCGTATCTCCAAACTCAGTGGCCAGTCACCTAACTCAAGTTGGATGTGCTAAAATCGACCCAGTCTGGAAAAGAGAAATTTCCCATGAGTGGTCATCCCACTTCCATTTATCTTGTCCATCTCCAAAACTCTCTCCCTTTACACTGTCTGAACTGGAAGATGCTTTGAAGAGGGTTAAACCGGGAACAGCTGCTGGCTATGATAACATCACCCCAGAACTCATTCTTAACCTGGGTCCCGCGGCAAAGAAGTGGCTCGCTTCATTCCTGTCCCACATCTTGGAATCTGAGTCTATGCCCAAAGTTTGGCGTCATGCGAAGATAATAGCGGTTTTGAAACCAAAGAAAGAACCAACACTGGCTGCCAGCTATAGACCAATTTCTCTCCTCTCCGTGTATTACAAACTCCTTGAGAGGCTGCTTTTGTCATGTATTTCTCATCTTACAGAGAAATTCCTATCACCCGCCCAAGCTGGTTTCCGCCCAGGAAGATCTACCTGAGAACAAGCCCTGGCCCTCTCAACTTACATTGAAAATGGATTCCAGAAGAATTTAAAGATGGGTGCTGTCTTTGTTGATCTCACAGCAGCCTATGACACGGTCTGGCATCGTGGTCTCCTAGTCAAGATCTCAAGATGCCTGCCTCCATGGGTGGCCAACACTATATCGTTTCTTCTCCTAAACAGAAGATTCCGGGTGCATCTGAGTGACAAGTCTAGCAGATGGAGACTAGTCTCAAGTGGCCTCCCCCAGGACTCTGTTCTGGCTCCTACGCTATTTAATATTTACATTAATGACCTCCCAGAAACTTCTTCAAGGAAGTTCATCTATGCCGATGACATCTGCTGTGCAACTCAGGCATCCAAGTTCAACATCCTCGAGGAAACACTCACGAAAGATATCTGATAACTCTCACTCAGATATAGATATCTGAAACACTCACTCTCTGATATCTGATTACTGTAAAAAATGGCGACTAATCCCTAGCACTGCAAAAACGGTATCATCTGTTTTCCATCTACACCATGCCTCGGCCTCACATGAGCTTAATGTACAGCTTGGCGATACGAGAATCCGGCATGAAGCCCAGCCAGTCTATCTTGGCGTTACTCTCGATCTCACTCTGTCATTTCACGAACATCTCATAAAAACTGCAGCAAAGGTGGGCGCGAGGAATCACATCATTGCAAGACTGGCCAGCTCCTCATGGGGCGCGAACGCTTCCACACTATGATCATCATCTCTGGCATTATGCTATTCCACTGCAGAATACTGTGCCCCAGTATAGTTCCGTAGCCCCCATGTCCACTTGGTCGATTCCAAATTATATTCCTCCATGAGGATAATTTCTGGAACCATCCGTTCCACCCCGGTTCCATGGCTGCCAGTTCTTAGCAACATCGCCCCGCCAGATATTCGTCGGGATGCGGCATCATCTAAGTTCATTTCCCACGTCTACGCTCGACTGGACCTGCCAATATACGCGGATATCTTCGCCCACCCTGTTCAACGCTTGACGTCTCGTCACCCAATCTGGTCCCCTATACCTACACTGAACTTCTCTGTTCCAGACTCTTGGAAACAGAGTTGGCAGTCAGCTGAGGTCAAGAACAAACACCTCATCACAGACCCCTGCAAGCGCCAACCTGGCTTTGACCTAGCACGTTATGATTGGGCCCTCCTCAATCGCTATTGAACAGGCCATGGCCGGTGCGCCGCGCTATGTTCCATTGCTGGGGAGCCAGAGACGACCCAAACTGCCCCTGCGGCTACAGACAATGACCCACATAGTCAACGACTGCCACCTCTCCAGATTCAAAGGAGGTCTCGAAACTTTACATCAGGCTCAACCTGACGCTGTTGACTGGCAACGGAAGATGGGCAAACGCTAGAAGAAGAAGAAGGAAGTGAAGGCAGGATCATAGAAAAAGTGGACAAATATATATATATACTGATAGATAGTTATCTAAATAATAGTCAATCCATATCTGTGATCTTTGGAGAACTAATGCAGTTTCCACTGTAGGGAACACAGAAGTCTCTTAGTGAAAAGTGTGGAATTATACCCCTGTTACCTTATAATTTTGTAAATCAATATTAAATTACTAATAGAAAATAAAAAAGAATAAAGATCAGTAATGAGATACATAAAACAAAAAAGCTAATAACAGAACTTTGGTAATAGGTGTGGCATAGAACTATACCCTTGTAATATTATAATCTTATAAATCCTTACTCAATCACTAATAAAAGTAAATTAAAAGTAATAACAAAACTGCCACACATACAAATAAAAGACACCCCTAAAATTGTTCAGTAAAGCATTCTCCTTCTCTTCTGATGTTTTGTTATCATTAACCAATCTTTTACTATTAAATAAGTGGTCAATTGAGGCAAAAAGTTGAGATTGTTCTTCCATCACACTGGGGTGATAGATACTGGAATAGTATTCATTTAGTTTTCTGAGCCGTTGGGAAAGACTTGGAGGTTTTTGCCAGCCCCAACTGCCTTCTCACCCACTGCTTTGACGAAACCTACAGCAACTGTCTGTCTCATGTCATATAAAAGAAAGTAGCTGAGCAGAGGGGAGCCAAAGTAGTTTTCAACACACAAAGGATCTCTAAGAACCATATTGAAGATGGCAGTATCACCAGATTTCAAGAATTTGAGACCATCCCCCAGCTTTTCATAACAGTGATTAATCTGTTCTTTTAGCTTCAGTACAGGTGCACATCCAACTAGATTAGTCTGGTTGGTTCAGAATAATTACCTAAGCCATGAAGACAGGTACTCCCATTGCCGAGCCGCTCTTGTTTCATTGTGGACAGGCACATTGCCATGACAAGCATCCTTGCTATTGAATTTGATATTGAAACCCACATTTTAACCAGGAAGAATTGAATGCAAAGTATCCTGCTACATTATTTATTTATTTTTATTTATTTATTTAAGAAAGGAGACATTAACAAAATCATATGATGAAGGGTTACAACTCCACACAGCTACATTTTTAACAGATTTCACTCTGGGGAGTCTGGCAGTGGTTAAGCACACATGTTATTATGCACAAAAGGGCATGGGCTTGAGCCCCCACTCCCAACCTACAAGAGGGGAGCAGCTTCATGAGCAGTGAAATTAAGTAATGTAACTGTCTGTCTCTCTCCTTTTCTGTTTCCTCCTCTCCTCTCAGTTTCTCTTGTCCTATCAAGTAAAGAAAGAAAAAAAATGGTCACCAGGAGTGGTAGTTTCACTGTATAGGCATGAGCCCCAGCAATAACCTTGGTGTCAAAATAAAACAGATCAAATTTCTTGTCATTTGTAATGGTGACTAAAGAAACCTGACCAGCATACTAGGTTTGAGGACACCAATCTCAAATTGGCCTACCAGAATAGCACCAAATAGTGCCAATTTTGTAAATGTCTTGGAGGTGTGGATATAAGAGTATGTCATTTGTATATGTTGGTGGAAGGATGCAATCCAGAATAAATTTAAATAATGCTGTTACTGATTTCTCTGCTTCATGTGATCCATGCACCCAAGAATGGTTGCAGGTCACCATCAACGAAAGGAAATTGAGAGTGAAGCCTTGAGATTTTATTGGACACGTTTATTAGGGGCAGCGTAGCCCTCCCTGGAGGGAACGGTTTGGAGGGAAGGAGAAGAGAGGCTTCTTCAAAGAAGGGATGGGATATGTGTCTTCAGATGAAGTGTCCACATTGGGCAGAAACTGGAGGTCTTTATAAAGAGCTCTATTATCTCTTTGGTCTATGTGGAGGCTTCACAAGGTGTGCCCATATGCACTCAGTCAGCTTCAGATATGGGGCCTCTAATGGTTGCATGGGAATCCTCTGCACAACTTGGTGTGTGGCATTTTCTGTATTTTCATGAGTGTAATCTGCTTGACTAATTAGAGTATCTTGAGTATGGTGTCTTCTGATGACCTGGGACCAAAGAGTTCTTGGTCTTCTGTCTGGGCTCCTTCTGACTATCACTATCCCTTTTCTATTTCACTACTAGCATTGTCATTTTAAAAAAATTATTTTTTATTATCTTTACTTATTTAATCGAGAGGGTAGGGGAGATAGAAAGACACCTACAGACCTGCTTCACCGCTTGTCATGCTTTCCCCCTGCAGGTGGGGACTAGGGGCTCGAACCTGGGTCCTTGAGCACTGTAACATGTGTGCTCAACCAGGTGCACCACCACCCGGTCCCCAGCGTTGTCATTTTTATGGATGTCAAACCAAGGCATGTTAGCACTTTACTCCAGCATATTGTCACTATTCCAACCAGATGTTGGTACAAATGCTACTGTCAGGATTGTTTCTTATTGTATTCTTAATGTCCTGACATTTTAGAGCAGTTCCTCTTATCTTTTCTGGCTATAGGGTAGTTTGATGGAATCTATTTTGTTAACATCAGCAGTTAGTTGTTTTTCACCTAGTTGTGTAAGCCAGGAGGACATTCTTACAGGTTTGTAAATATTTTGCGATACCTATTTCAAATTCACTGATACTGGCAGAAATAATCAGGACAGCACGATAAGCTTGAGATGTTCCTATTATCATGTTTTTGTTAAAGTTTCTGTGTCCTCAGTTTTCAGTGATGGTCTCATAATACTCACTGGTCTAGAATTTCTGCAGGGAGAGACCAGTGGTAATACCACAGTCATTTTCAGCTTGTAGTTATTGAAGACCCAGATATACTACAAACATCTCTTGCTCATTTCAGCAGTTTCCTTTTCAAAAATTGATATGACTCTTTTGTCCATCATACCACATTTGTAAATTATGTGACCAGTAGTTACGGTAGACTTGATGGTATCTATATGTTCAGTGACCATGATGTTAATGTGAGGTTCCCCCCCACATTTTGACTTAGATTAAGCTATAATTTTCATGACACCTGTGTTCTTGCAGCCAACAAACCCATTGCAAAAACAACAACAACAAAATTTCATTTTTTTATTTCAGTTATGCTTTTGGTTTTGGAACTTCATTTTAGTTTGATTAATTTGCTAAATTCCATATTCTCAGATGTGATGGCTATTGAGGGA
The DNA here is from genome assembly GCF_950295315.1 of Erinaceus europaeus. Taxonomy (NCBI): domain Eukaryota; kingdom Metazoa; phylum Chordata; class Mammalia; order Eulipotyphla; family Erinaceidae; genus Erinaceus; species Erinaceus europaeus. The sequence goes on from NC_080165.1 coordinate 38,501,978, forward strand.
AAAAAATCACATTCACTTGTGATCCTGGATTCCACATGGCAGTGGAGAAGTGAGTTTTGAAATAATAACAGGTAAAATATTGTGTAAAAGATAGAGAGGTTGTAAAACTGAAAAGTAATTTTCTCAGTTCTCTTTCTTTTCTTTTTTGTTTTAATCATTGCCATGGTTTCACTGCTCTGGACTGACATTTCTTTTCAAATAGAAAAACAATAAAGGGCATGTGCAAACTATTGTATTTAGTGTTGACTGCGAAACATTACTCTCCCAATAGAAAAATAAAGAAAAAGAAAAGTGAAGAGAGAGAGAGAGAGAGAGAGATAAAGGGACGGAGGAAAAGACCATATCACCGAAGTTATTCCCAGTTCAGTGTTGACTGGGCTTGAACCTGGGCACACACACAGGAAAGCTGGCATCTTCCTGGTGGGAGGGTGGTATCTTACTCTTAATTTTCTTCAGGAAGATTAATTAAATAAATTTGACTCATTTTTCACTTATAGTATGCATCTTATTTGTAAGTAGACCTTGATGATATGCCAAGGAATTAATACTGCTATAAGTAAGAATAGTACTGAAGAAGAAGAAGACTGAATGAGAGGGACCTGGCAGGGGTGCACCCAGTTGAGTACATATGTTAATATGAACAAGAACCTGGGTTCAATACCCCAGTCCCCTCCTTCAGGGGAGAAAGGTTGTCAGTGGTGAAGCAGAGCTGCAGGTGTCTCTCTTTCTTTCCCTCTCTTATCTCCCCCTCACCTTTCAATTTCTCAGATTCTAATAATAAATAAATAAATAAACAAATAAATAAAATACTTTTAAAAAGATAGTGAGAAAAATGTTATGGATTTTCTCTAGTATTTTATTTGAAAAAAAAAAATAAAACCCAGCCTATACACTAAATGTGCTTTGGAGTCACGAAGAAGTTGTGGGTAAGTTTGTTTAGAATTTCTGGTCTACAGACTTCCGTGGACAGACAACCCCACCAATGTGTCCTGGAGCTCCACTTCCCCAGAGCCCTTCCCCACTAGGGAAAGAGAGAGGCAGGCTGGGAGTATGGATCAACCTGTCAATGCCCATGTTCAGCAAGGAAGCAATTACAGAAGCCAGATCTTCCACTTTCTGCATCCCACAATGACCTTGGGTCCATACTCCCAGAGGGATAAAGAATAGGAAAGCTATCAGGGGAGAGGATGGGATGCGGAGTTCTGGTGGTGGGAACTGTGTGGAGTTGTACCCCTCTTATCTTATGGTTTTGTCAGTGTTTCCTTTTTATAAATAAAAATAAAATTAAAAAAAATTTCTGGTCTAGAATATGGTGCTGCCACATACAACTGAAATCTTTGTTTCATTCTATTGGATGGAGGGTGCTTCTGGATAGGTGCTAAAACTCAAATCCAAGACCTCCTACATAAGAATCATGTGCACCATCTTTGAGCCACTTACCGTGCCCCTGCTTTTTTTTTTTTTTTGCACAACAATTTTATACATATTACTGTAATATCTTCATGATATGAAGTACTAATCTCTCTATTAGAATAGGGAACAAAATCTCCATTATTTTTGTAGGGGAGAGACAGAGTCTAAGTTTTTCCTTCTAAGATGGATGGTTAGTTGTAGTTTCAAGATTTTGAAAGTCCCTTACTGGGTACGATAACCTCTATTTCCTGCTAACAGAACTTTTATGATTTGCCTATTTACTGTAATACAAAAACTGTTCTTGGAGTAATTAAAATAGGCAACTTGCAAGTGAGTACCTTTATTTTGAAAATCAACCTGTCAGTATATAAGTGTAGGAGAGCTAAATCCTACCACCCCCAAATAAGGTAGCAGTCAGATTGGGAACAAAATGAACTTGACCTTAGAATTGGATATGAAACCCTTTCATATTCTGTTGTTTTTGTCTTAAAATATTTTAGATACCAAAGTGCCTTTGCTCTTCAATTAATTGCCCTCACTCTTAACAGTCTAGAGAGAGAGGGACGCAAAATAAAGAGGGCACTAGACTCTGATTTTCTTGATAATAATAATTAATTTTTTATTATCTTTATTTATTTATTGGATAGAGATAGCCAGAAATTGAGAGGGAAGGGGGAAATAGGGGGAGAGACAGAGAGACACCTGCAGCCCTGCTTCATCACTTGCAAAGCTTTCCCCCATCAGGTAGGGACCGGGGGCTTGAACCTGGGTCCTTGTGCATTGTAACATGTGCGCTCAACCAGGTGTGCCACCACCCGGCCCAATAATTATTTATAAGTGAGATAAAGCAGCAAACTTGATTTATTGCAATATATATATATATACCTCTGTGTTTTCAGTAAAAGCTGCACTCAGACATTCTTTTTTTTTTTTTTTTTCTTTTTCTTTTTGTCTCAAGTTCTAATGTGGATAGGATGGAGATAAACTATTAGTAGACTAATGAATTACATGGGGTGGCCGTCTTGAATTGTTACTTCCGAATATTTGTTTTCCTTCTATTTTTATTAAGTAAAAAAACAAATCTCACTGAACCTTGAACATTCTTCTTTATCTACATCATGTGCTTTGACCTCCTGGATGGTGCAGTTGTAATGTGGAGGTGAAGATTTTTTTTTTTGACCTGGTTCTACCCTAAGGGAATGCAAATATTTTCCCACTTAAGCTAGAGTCACTGGTTAACAACAAACCATTGTTTCTTATTGTTCTGAGCTAGTAAGCCTGGTATGTAGAAAAAATACAACCCTATTTGATTATTAGTAACAAAACCTACAACTGATACTTGGATGACAACTGTACTTTCTATGTTTTAGTGATACAAGAAATTAATTTAGTGTCAAAGTTAGCATGACCATTTATTCAATTTTTTAAATAATCTTTTGGCTTAACAAAGTAATAGAGTTATGCTTCTTTGGAACTAAACCACGAACTAGATGTAACCACATGATAGATACTCAAATTTAGTCTAGTTACAAGTGGGAGGTTTTTTTGTTTGTTGTTTCTTTGTTTTGTTTTATTCCCCTAGGATTTTTGTCTTCTCTATGGCTTCTCACCCACACAATTCCACTGCTTCTATTGAACTTTTGTTTTTCTTTATGGGGGAGATGGGGAGAGAGACAGACAGACAAAGAGATGGGGGAGGGGAACACTACAGTACATGAAGTATATTCTTTTCATAGTATTTCTCTGTGGTGACCTGCAGTTCAAATCTGGGTCCTTGAACATGGTCTGAGCCATCCTGCCTTTAACTTTCAAGTGCAGAATTGTGACTGATTATAGGGAGAAGATAAGAGCAAGGGAGGTGATGATAGGACATGGGAGACCTCCTATATCTGAGATTTTCAGTTGTGATATGGGGTCTTAAACATCACAGTTGTTTAAATTTATTTTGAGATAACTTTAGACAAAAATTGCCAAATCGTACAGAAAATTCCTCATATACTTTATATCACCTAGTTCCCTCTCCTAATATTTTACATAGCCATGATATCATTATTGAATGCAGGAAATTAAACCTAGTACATAATTAATAGAATTTTGCCAATATCCCCCAGTGCCTTTTCTCTGGTCCAGAAAACCAACGTAGGGCCTTGGGTTGCAGTTAGTTATCAAAGCCCCTTGATTTCTTTCTTTCTTTTTTTTTTTAAATATTTATTTCTTTATTCTCTTTTGTTGCCCTTGTTGTTTTATTGTTGTAATTTGCTGGGGCTCATGTGGGGTGATTCTCAGCCAGGAAGGTAAACTACCGGTTCTTGCTAGCTCCAGGACTCAACGATATAGACAAGAGACACCTGGAAGAATTGGAACACTCTCATTTATTGGAATTTGGGCTTGGGTTTAAATAGAGATGCAGACAAAGAACATTTTTCAAATACATCAGAAGTTACAGGTTTCTTAAAGGTCAGCTTACCCCTATGGTAGGGAGCTGGTATGCCAAGAATTGATGCAGATACATAAAGGTCAAAATAATTAGTCTCCTGATGCAGGCATTTAATTACCCAAAGGCATTTGAGAGAAGAATAGGGGTAAACCAGTTAAGGTTAGATAGAGAGAAGATAAGCAAACTTGATGTAAATCAAAGATATCAAAGGATATAAGGAAATAGTGTTTTTGGGGCTTCACTGACTGATGTCAGGGAGGTGTTTGGTGGAGTATGTTCTCTTTAGTGATCAAAAGTGAGGTGGTTGTGTGAACTCTGGGTGACTGTGAACTTTGAGTGAACCCTAAAGCAGGCAGCCATGTGGCCTGCAGTTAGTGGGGAGAAACTGTGAGATCTCTGTGGGCTTGAGAGTCTGATAAGGGGAAACTGAGTCTGAGAGACTGTTTTTCCCCTTTGCTCATCTCTGTGAGAGAGGCTAACAAGGGGGTGTCTTTCCCAGACCTCCATCCAGGGATGGGGGTAGTTTTCCCTAAGCTCTACCAAGCTTTCACATAGTCCCACAGTAGTTATTATTGTTGTTGTTCATTGTTGGATAGGACAGAGAGAAATGGAGAGAGTAGGGAAAGACAGAGAAGGGGAGAGAAAGATAGACACCTACAGACCTGCTGCACCGCCTGTGAAGCGACTCCCCTGCAGGTGAGGAGCTGGGGTCTCAAACCAGGATCCTTATGCTGGTCCTTGTGCTTTGCGCCATGTGTGCTTAACCTGCTGCGCTACCGCCCGACTCCCCCCCCCCCCTTACATTTATTAACTGAAATTCTACTAAGCAGAAGAATTACTTGCAGTCTCATATTTATTTTTAATCAATAATTTACTTATATTAGTATGGACTCGTGCCATATTTATTTTAGTCTCTGGGTTAAAATCCGGTAATATTGGACTACCTGCATGCCTGTGACCTCAGAGGTCCCAGGTTCAGTTTCTGGTACTACCTTATCCCTGAGATGAGCAGTGCTCTGGCATCTCTCTCTCTCTGTCTCTCTTATTGTCTCTAGGGTTATCGCTAGGCTCAGTGCTGGCACTACGAATCCACTGCTCCTGGTGGCCATTTTTCTTCCATCTTATTGGGTAAGACAGAGAGAAATTGAGAAAGGAGGGGGAGATAGAGAGGGAGAGAGACAGATAGACACCTGCAGACCTGCTTGGCTGCTTGTGAAGCGTCTCCCCTGCAGGTGGGCAACTGGGGGCTGGAAGTCAGACCTTTGTGGGGGCCCTTCCTCATCATACTATATGCACTTATAAGTGGGTGCATCACTGTTCCAAGTTTATCTTTATCATTATCTCTCTCATAATAAGTATGTTTAAGTATTTTTTAACCCAGTAATATTATTATTTGCAAATTTGTTTTTTTGCCTCCAAAGTTATTGCTGGGGCTTGGTGCCAGCACTGTGAATCCACTGCTCCTGATGGACCTCTCCCCCTTTTTTTCCTGTTTTTTTTTTTTTGGATAGGACAGTAAAAGGGGAGGAGAAGATAGAGAGGGGAGAGAATGATAGACCGCCTGTGAAGCGACCCCCTTGCAGGTGGGGAGCCAGGGGAATCCTTGAGCGGGTCATTGTGCTTCGAACTATGTGTGAAAAATGGAGTGCGCCACCACCTGCCCCTCCACTCCCCCATTATCCTCATTTTGTTACTTAAATTATCTCTCCTTTGTTCCCTGGGGAAAGCTTTCTGATTTTTTTGTATGTGTATTCTTTGACATCCCCTATCATTTTTTGTGCACGTGTACCACAGATATTCCAGGTTCATTTAATATGCTTTCTCCTCCCAGCTATTGAATCAACATTCCGTAAAGAGCCTTAGTTTGTTTCATTCAACAGGCATACTTAGAAACTAATATTTGGGGTGTAAGTTCTCTTTGTTATTGATATCTCGTAGTTTTTCGTCTCTCTGAGTAGACAAAGCTAGAAAATATACATAAGTATGCAAATACTCATCCTCATTTATTGCTATATATATTCACCTGTGTACATATGCAAATATACCAATCTACTGCTTGTATATATATGAGTGTATTTAAAAACAGAGTTCATGCTAATACTTCCAATTACACACTAACATAAAGAGCCTTCTTCATTCCTTATTTATAATTTCTTTTTTTCTACCAATGGACTACACCACTCTTACTATCTCCAGCATATGCATGTGTTTGTTCAACTTTAATGGACACACAAAATAGTTTTAAGATTACTAACCCATCACCCAGTAAAAACATTTAGTTAACTAGAATCAATATTTGCTTACTTTTTGTAACTAGCTTTCCAGTATTCAGTAAGAAAATTGTTTTCCCAAGTTACTTGGGCCACTTTTTTCTTCCTAGCCTCTTATAGTGTGGTTGTATTGTATAATACCCTTAGGTTCATTTGTTACTGTTTGTGCTTTATTGTGGGTTAAACTTTCCCATATTGTAGTTGATATTAATTATTTGATAATAATGATCTCCAAAGTGATAAGTTAACAAAAAAACATTCTTAGGGCTAGGGAGACAGCATAATGGTTATGCAAATTATATTCATGTCTGAGGCCCTGAGGTCACAAGTTCAGTCCCTACCACCACCATTAACCAGAGCTGATCAGTGCTCTGGTTTCTCTTTGTATCATTTTTTCATTAAAATAAATATATATTTTAAAAAAGCATTCTTAAAGAGTTTCCTCTCCCTTTGTTTATACTTAGTTGTCTAGAGAACACTTGAAACTGAAATCTATAGATGATTTTATAGTTGGCCTCGTCAATTTTTTTTTGTAGCAATGAGTAGCAGATACCATAGTGATATCCCATTTGATTCACTTAATGACATTTTGTTCCAACTCATAGGAATCGTAATTGCTTCAGCAATTTTTTGAACACTTAAGTTAGCAAGGTCATGCTTTTGATAGTTTAACTAAAAGGCATTTTTTTTTGAAATTGAGATAAGCTGTGTTTTAATTACATTTTGATATGTTTGGAGAATTTAGAAACTTGTTGGGGGTTTAGAGATTGTGGAAATGTTGTCCCCTCACCATAAAGCCATTCAGGTTGGTGAAGTGACCCACTTTGTGATGGGCTGAGTTTACGGGGCCTGAAAACAACTTCCATTGCAGTGCTCTCTAATCATTCTGTGCTGCTTTTTCATCCCTTTACTTAATTGTCTCAGTCAGCTGGGGTTGTTCTACTTCCAGCCAGCTCAGCAGGAAGTAGACCCATTTTTGACCTTCTCAGTGCTAAATTCTTAGCATGGTGCACAAAACCAGTGCAACAGGCAACACTGTTGGTGTCCCTTTCCTTGCTGTCTATTGGTAAATTAATAGCTTTCTTTGTATTTATGGAAGACCGAATGTAGATTATGTACAGTTAGCACATTCTTCCGTGGGAGCCGTGGGGACCAAATGACTGTTTTAAATGCCAGTAGGAGCTTTGCTCCACCCATAGGGACTGCCCCAGCATACCGGCATTGTTAACTTTGATCTAGTTTTGTATGTGGTTGCAAACAGCTGCTTGGCATTCTTAGTGGAAATTTTACATTCCACAACTTAGATTGGTTTGGTAACAAGAATCCCATTTGGGAAAACAAAAGAAACAAAAAATGACAATGGTGAATTTTCAAGCATGGTACAATAATTCAAGAAGGTATATAAAAGAAAAAGCCATTCTTTATTCTCTTTCTTTCTTTGCTTGGTTAGTGGCAGTTCCAGTAATTTCTCCCAAGAGTTCTCTTGGGTTAATCAGTTATATTTTTAACTTGGTGGAAGTCATATTATTCTTTTTCAGCATAGCAGTAAAGAAACTAATGTAGACTTATTATGAATGCCTTAAAATTATTCAACTTCTGTTTAGTTTTCCTATAAGATGAATAACCATTCAAATAATTATTTCAGAGTAAAGTTAACATCAGGTTTAACATTATATGATCAGAGTGCTTAGGGTAACCTGATCTTTGAAACTGTTCCACAAGGTGCAACAAAGAAAAAAATGTAAAACTCAATAGTTTAAGATTTTGTGATGAACTCGGGAGATTGCTTAGTGGTTATGCAAAAATTTTCTATGCCTGAAACTCCAAGGTCCCTGGTTCAGTCCTTAACACCACCATTCATCATAAGCTAGAGCTGAGGAGTGCTTTGACTTATTTTTTTTTTTAAAGTGATATGATGAGATATTGCTTCGATGGCTCGAATTTTTATATTTTTTTATGTTCCTGAAAATGTTTTTCCATTCATCTTTTTAATAGAGAGTGAGAGACAAAGAAATATATCTGCAGTATTGCTCCAGCACTCATGAAGCTTTCTCCTTACAAGTGGGGACCAGGAACTTGAACCTGGATTCTCAATCATGGTAATGTGTCTGCTTTATGGAGTGAGCCACCATCGGCCTCTACCTTGCTTTGTTTTGAATACCTGTGTCATTTATTTGTTGGAGAATTTATTTTGAATGGTCTTTCTGTTGCAGTAAAGTTTAGAGAATAGTTTGCAACTACAGACAGAGTTATAACCTATTGATAAGGTAACCACATTGGCAGCATAGCAGCCCTCTAAGTAAGAGATGATAATCCACACTTGATGGATGGATACTAATCCTACCTCTGGGAATCAGTCTTTGGATTGGCCACAACAACATGGGCACCTGTATGGGACCCGGGTAGAGATGAGTGGTTTCATCAGCTCAGAGACACTAATTGGACCCTTCTGGGAATGTTCTAAATGGCTTGTTCGTTACAATTAGAGACATCTTCTATAACTAGGTCTCTGTGAAGTGAGTGGTTGGAAATTTTTATTATTATATAGCAAAGCTGATGAAAATAATCTTCCTCAGTTTTTTTCAGTGGCTGGGCTAATTTTGCCACTATACCTTTCTGGAATTTATAAACATTTAGGGTGGCTTAAAAGATAACAATTTTTCATTTTACTGAGGCTCCAATAATATATAATATAATCTTATATTTTGCGATTATTTATTTATTTTTTAATCTCAGTTCTGGCATATGGTGGTATGGGGGATTGAACCTGGGACCTGGGAGCCTCAGGCATGAGAATCTGCATAACCATTATGCTATCTTTCCTGCCCATGATGTGATCTTATATCATGAGTATACAGTTATAGTCATGTAAAGAACATTTGATTTGCTATAGCTAAAGAGAAGCTTGAGTGAGTGTAAGAAGATTTTGGGGTTACTGAATGAGAGTGGTCTGGATATATGAATTATATGAATATTTGCATATATTTAGTTATTTAAAATCAAGGGTGATCTTATTTAAATGGTGCAAATATGTGTATACTGATAGTGGCCAGTTTCTTTTCTTTGTTTTTTTTTTTTTTGGTATGTTATTTTTGTCTTTATTTGCACTTCTCTGACAATCAATGATTTGGAGCACTATATATATGAAATACTGACAAAACCCTAGGATAAGAGGGATACAACTCCACACAATTCCCACCATCAAAACTCTGCATCCCATCCCCTCCCGCGATAGCCTTCCTATTCTTTATCCCTCTGGGAGTATGGACCCAAGGTCATTATGGGATGCAGATGGTGAAAGGTCTGGCTTCTGTAATTGCTTCCCCGCTGAACATGGGTGTTGACAGGTTGATCCATACTCCTAGCCTGTCTCTCTCTTTCCCTAGTGGGTGAGGCTCTGGGGGAGCGGGGCTCCAGGACATACTGGTGGGGTTGTCTGTCCAGGGAAGTCAGGTTGGCATCATGGTAGCGTCTGGAACCTAGTGGCCTGTTTATCATTGCTGTCTTGAGCAATGATAGGGGAGAAATGAACTCTTTGACTAAGAACATTAAATGGATTCATGCAATAATTGCTTTCCTTAATATGCGACCTTGGTAGGTAGAGAGGTTCACCTTTTTTCATTTGGACAATTGGATTAGTTATCACCAGAATGTTTTTCTGACATATACTTGAAAATTGGTGAATAAATTAATGAAAGCATTTATAAATGCTGATGTTTCATACTTGTAAACTTATTTGAGAATTGCTACTTTATAAAGATACTGTAAAGTCAAGGTAACATGGAAGGCATTTGGTATAGTTCTGGGATGGTTATGCTATAAAAATTGCTCCTAATTTTTGAAAAATTATTTACTAAGTGAATTCTATACCCAAAGCATCATGAAGTGGTTTTTGAGTTATAGATGAGACTGCTTACTGAAAAATTAACAGAGAGAAATATCCCACATAGGAAGAGTTGATTCTTGAATAATATGTAGCTTAGTGGCACTGACTCCATACCTGCATAGTCAGAAGTTCAAGTATATACATATTTTTCAGAGCAAAAGCCTGTGAATGAGTGATTTCACCACTTAGGTCACCTTCCCTTCCCTTCCTTCCCCTTCCCCTCCCCTCTCCTCCTCCCCTCTCTTCATCTTCCCTCCTCTCTTTTCCTCTTTTCTCTTTTTTCTTCCCTTTCCTTTTTCTTTCTTTTAATATTTATTATTTATTTATTATTTGATGGAGACAGAAATTGAGAGTGGAGTGGGAGAGAGAGAGAGAGACCTACAGCACTGCTTCTTGTGAACCTTCCCCACTGCAGGTGGGGACCAGGAGCTTGAACCCAGGTCCTTGCACATTGTAACATGTATTCAACCAGGTGTATCACTGCCCAGCCTTCAGGTCACCTTTTTCTTCAGAAAGGTAGACATGCAGAGAAGGACACTGTGTGAGATCTTTCTCTAGTGCTGCAGCACCTCTGTGTGATGCTAGGGATCAGCTATGGGCTACATACATGGCATGACATGCACCCTACCCAGTGAGATACCTTTAGCCCCCAATAATTTTTGACTTCTCAAAACTTTATCAGTAGCCTGAAGTTTTATGGATAACATAAATAGTTGATTAATATATAGTTTGTATGTTGCATGTGTATATACTGTACTATTACAATAAAATAAACTGGAAAAATTAAGACAATCACAGGAAAGGGGAAATACATTTTCAATACTGTGCTGCATTTGTTGATATCGAAAGTTTACATCTTCCATTAACAAAAAGATCCATGTATAAAGGAATTTGTGCAGTTCAAACTCATGTTCAAAATTCAACCTTACTGACTACATAAGGGGAGTTTATGGAAAGAGTTACTATATGAAAAGAGTTGGTGGGGGCAGGCGGTAGTGCAGTGGATTAAGCGCACATGGTATGAAGCACAAGGACTGGCATAAGGATCCTGGTTCGAGCCCCCAGCTACCCACTTGCAGGGGGGTCACTTCACAAGTGTTGAAGCAGGTCTTCAGGTGTCTATCTTTCTCTACCTCTGTCTTCCCCTCCTCTCTCCGTTTCTCTGTTCTATTCAGTAACAATGGCATCAATAACAACAAGAATAACCAAAACCATGATAAAACAAGGGCAACAAAAGGGAAAAAAAACAGCAGTTTTTTCAGCAGTGAATTCGTGGTGCAGGCACTGAGCCCCAGCAATAACTCTGGAGGCAAAAAAAAAAAAAAAAAAAAAAAGAGTTGGTATGACATTTTCAAGGAGAGAATTATATCAGCTGAGTTCAGAATGGTGAGGGTTGCTACCAGACTATGGTACAATGAAGCCAGGATCAGTAGCATCCAGATATCCAATCCCTTAATGTGAAGGCACTGGAAGCCTTTAAAGGTGCTTGCATAAGGAAATGATGCCTGAGTAAGTGCTAGTGGAAGGCTTATTCAGAAGTAGGTGGGTGAAATAGGCAGGAATGTTTCATTTTTTCGGGTGCAACTCGTGGAGTTTTGTGTTGACCTGTCCCCTGGTGTATGGGATATTGGAAGAGGGGACAGATTAAGTAATTTTTAGGAAGAAGTTGTAGGACTACATTGTTGTTTGAATGTATTGATAATTATATGCCTTTGATGAAATATTTTTGCAGCTATTTTCCAAAAACTATAAGTGGTTTATGCAAATTTAATGAGAAAAATATTTAGGAACAGAGTTTAGAAAACTTTGTTCTAATAACTTTTTAAGTTGCCAAAAGTCATATATCTGCTTAGTTATATAGCTTTGGTGTTGAGAGGAAGATCTGGACTAGGTATAAAGATTTGGTTGCCAGTCTGGAGAGACAGCATAATGCTTATGCAAAAAGACTTTGATGCCTGACACTCTGAAGTCCTAGGTTCAATCTCCAGTACCACCATAAACCCGAGCTGAGTAGTGTTTGGTCTCATATTCTCTCTCTCTGTATATTTCTCTCTATATTTATGTATTTCCTCTCCCTTTTTCACTCTCTCCTGTTAAAATGAAAAATAGAATATTAAAAAGTAAAGATTTGATTACCATTAGTTAAATGATGTGGAGAACAATACCAGTGGGTTGGATGAATTGATTAAATACTTTGTTTTATTTACCAGAGCACTGATTTGCTCTGGCTTATGGTGGTGCCAGAAGTTATTAAACCTGGAACTTGGAGCCTTAGGCGTGAGAATCTCTTAGCATAACCATTATGCTATCTACCCTGGCCCTGATTAAATGCTTTGTAAAAGGACTTTGTCTTCTTTGATACTGTGTGCTCTCTTTCTTCTTCTAGCGTTTGCCCTTCTTCCGTAGCCAGTCAACAGCGTCAGATTGAGCCTGATGTAAAGTTTCGAGACCTCCTTTGAATCTGGAGAGGTGTCAGTCGTTGACTATGTGGGTCATAGTCTGTCTGTAGCTGCAGGGGCAGTTCGGTCATCTCTGGCTCCCCAACCATGGAACATAGCAGCGCACCGGCCATGGCCTGTTCGATAGCGATTGAGGAGGGCCCAATCATAACGTGCTAGGTCAAAGCCAGGTTGACGCTTGCAGGGGTCTGTGATGAGGTGTTTGTTCTTGACCTCAGCTGACTGCCAACTCTGTTTCCAAGAGTCTGGAACAGAGAAGTTCAGTGTAGGCGTAGGGGACCAGATTGGGTGACGAGATGTCAAGCGTTGAACAGGGTGGGCGAAGATATCCACATATATTGGCTCTCTTCGCAAAATCTTAACACCTTTTCTTCAAAATCTGCCATTTTGAGAACCCACTTTTAATTAAAGCCACAAAATAAAGCAGAGTTGGTGTTTCTTTGTGTAGATTGGCATATATTTTGCAATTGAATTTAATATATATTTTTCTCCTAACTGCTCATGTTTAACTTAATATGCATAGTCACAAAATCATATACTTTTCAAAAGTGATTTAAAATTGACTTTTACATTTCCATAATGAGGTTTTAGTGGAGGTCAGTGGACACCAGGATTTTGTAATGGCTTCCATGGCGTTGCATAATTTCCTTAGGCAGTTAGACGGAATTTGGTTTTCTTGGTCTTGGATTGCAAGAGGTGGCTGAGTGTTGAGATTTGAGGCAGATAGAGCTTCTGAAGCATTCAACCTAACAGCCCCAGGGATTAGTATTGCCACTTCATTAATTAGTTCATGTAGCATCCCTTTGGGCTAGTTTAGCAGGATTAACTCTCTTTTTTGCAGATCAAGAAAATGAGGTGTAAGGCATTAAATGGCTTCATGCAGAAAGTTATGGCACTCAATACTGAAGTTCAGAATTCCAAACCTCTAGTCAATGACTCAGTTTATGAAACTTGATGCTGTTGTTTCATATATATATATTTGTAGTTTCATTGAGTTTATTTTTATAATAAACAAATTCATACTTTTGAGCCACTCAAATTTTAACTTGAATGTTGAACCAGTAGTAAGTGTCACAAAATTTTTAAACTTGAGTTTAATTGCATGCGAAATATTATCAAGTTCACATGAAGCTTTTAATTAGTTAAATAATTAGTTTTTAAATGATTAGACTGCTTATGACATAAGTAAATAAAATACCAGAGACAGGGTGATAAATTAGAAAGTGTATGTGACTCTGTGAACTCACAGAGTAAGCATGGTTTTAGGACATTTTTGCCTCCTTGGATTTTGGGTATATTTCCAAGAAGATAAAAAGTAAGTTAATTGTCTGTCTATCTACCATCATCATTTGCAGTCAGGGAGTGATTCCATTCTCTGATTCACTAGGCTAATTCACTTCTTTATCTCCAAACAAACTTGCTTTCCTAAAACAGTGTTGAACCCAGCAAAGAATCATGACATACATGTCAGTTATAAGCATGCCCTGCATTTATTTGTTTGGTGGTAGTTTCCTTACCAGTTGACTAAGCCAAACATGGATATTAGGCGTCAAAGTCCTTTGCATAAGAAGACCTAGTGGGGCTTGTATTGTTATGTGGAAAACTGGGAAATGTTATATGCATGTACAAACTACTGAATTTACTGTCCACTGTAAAACATTAATCTCCAAATAAAGAAATAAAAAAAGTCCTTTGCATAACCATTGTGCGATCTCCTAGGACATTTATTTATTTATTGAGTTCTTTATAATGGCCATATTATACTGCTAGAGGAAAAGGCAGTATATTTATATAGGTGGGAGAAGAAATTCCACTTTTTAACAAAGATGTACTGTGGGTTTCTCATCAGTTCCTGGAAGTCTGTAGCTTGGGGTCCTGGTGCATGGTAGTAGAAAAGGACCTAGGCTGGGGGTGAGAGTGTTTTACAAATATCTACCATTCTGAGATGAGAAATTTTACCCATGTGTTTTATAACTGTCCTGTAAACCATTAACCCCCAATTAAAAAAAAAAGAGAGAGAGCTCACATAAGCTTAGTGATTTGTATTTCTTTCCTTTAAAGGTAAGACCAGTAATCCACAGCAAGCTCAATGTGTCCGCTCGATTTAGAAGAACACCTCAAGAGCCCTGCACGATCTTGTAAGTGGAGTCCTTTGTATTTTGAGTTGAAATTGGTGTGTTGGTTTCTTTCTAGTTTAGAATTTATTTTGTAGCTTTACATACATACTTTTTTTCAAATAGTTTGGCTCACAGGATTTGCTTTTTTCTTTCTTTCTTTTCTCCCCCTAGCTTAATTGCAAATGGAGACCTCATAAACCCTGCTTCTCGCCTCCTTATCCCTAGAAAAGCCTTGAATCAGTGGGATCATGTGCTCCAAATGGTCACAGAAAAAATAACCCTCCGGAGTGGAGCTGTGCACAGGTAGGTCTCTTGTGACAGGATAGATTTAGGAACTGTTAGGTTATTGGCCATTAGATGGGAATTTTGGCTCATCAGTTAAGCTTGATTATACCTCAGTTCCCTTTTTCTGTAAAATGAGTGTATAATAGCAATTAGTTTATAGGGTTGTTTTTGGGCACAGAGAAGTCCTTGGTACATAGTAGCCAATCAAAAATTTTTTAGTTATCCTTATTCATTTGGTTTAGAGTACATAGGCTAGCATTTTGGTATTGCTGTAGTTGGACATGATAAAATTAATTTATTAAGTTTTTACTAGAACACTGCTCAGCTCTGGCTTATTGTAATGTGGAACATTGAACCTGGGACTTTTGGAGTCTCAAGCATAGAAGTCTTTTTGCATAACTCACTTGAACAAGATAATTTTTATGTTTTCATTTTTAATTATATTTATTTATTGGGAAAAGACAGCCAGAAATTGAGAGGGAAGAGTGTGATAGTGAGATAGAGATATCTGCAAAACTGCTTCACCACTCACAAAAACTTCCCCCTTCCAAGTAGGGATTAGGGACTTGAACCTGGGTCCTCGCACATGGTAACATGTGCGTTCAACCAGGTGCATCATTACCCAGCTCCAAAATGATATTTTTTGAGTAAGTCAGTTCACTCCGTTACTCTTCATTAGTTATCCTTTTCTTCAGGAGACTTTTTTTTTCCTTTTAAATTATTTGCCTGGAGTAAAAGAAGGGATATTGGGATGTGAGTAATAGGTTTGAGAATGAATCAGGTTGGAAAGAATAGTTAACTGGGGTTTTCTAAACTTGAGAAATTAAAGCATTTTTTTTTTCAAATTCTGAAATTTAAGTGGAGTAAATTTATGACTTAAAAATTGTAAATCCTGGGAGTTGGGCGGTAACGAAGCAGGTTAAACCCACATGGTGCAAAGCGCAAGGAACTGTGCAAGTCCAGTTCAGGCCCCAGGCCCCCGGCTCCCCACCTGCAGGGGAGTCGCTTCACAAGTGCTGAAGCAGGTCTGCAGGTGTCTGTTTTTCCTCTCTTCCTCTCTGTCTTCTCCTCCTTTCTCCATTTCTCTTCATCCTATCTAACGATGACAACAATAATAACTACAACAATAAAACAACAAGGGCAACAAAAGGAAATAAATAAACATTTTAAAAAATTGTAAATCCTATGAAATTATCTCTTGAACAGAGACTTATATTTATTTTATCCTAGATAAAATTACAAATGAAATATACATGCACAGAACATATTAAGAATATATTTTAAATACACAGTGCACATATTTGAAATCCATTCAAGAGTTTTTAAAAAATTTTATTTATTTATTCATGAGAAAGATAGGAGGAGAAAGAGAAAGAACCAGACATCACTCTGGTCCATGTGCTGCTGAGGTTTGAATTTGGGACCTCACACTTGAGAGTCCAGTGCTTTATCCACTGTGCCACCTCCCAGACCACTATTCAAGAGTTTTCTGTTGTGACTCTTTGAGTCTTCTCCCTCTCCCTCTCCCTCTCCCTCTCCCTCTCCCTCTCCCTCTCCCTCTCCCTCTCCCTCTCCCTCTCCCTCTCCCTCTCCCTCTCCCTCTCCCTCTCCCTCTCCCTCTCCCTCTCCTTCTCCCTCCCCCCTCTCTTTAAACTAGAGCACTGCACAAATCTGGCTTGTGATGGTGTCAGGGATTGAACCTGGGACCTGAGACATGGATATAATCTCTCATCTCTCTATGAAAGGTGCCTGTGAAATACTCTATCTAAAAAAATAATAATAATAAAATGGAAACACTGACAAAACCATAGGATAAGAGGGGCACAATTCCCACCACCAGAACGTCATATCCCATCCCCTTCCCTGATATGGAAGAATGGACCCAGAATGGACCCAGGGTCATTATGGGGTGCAGAAGTTGGAAGGTCTGGCTTCTGTAATTACTTCCCTGCTGAACATGGGCATTGACAGGTCAATCCATACTCCCAGCCTGTCTCTCTCTTTTCCGAGTGGGACAGAGCTCTGGGGAAGTGGGGCTTCAGGACATATTTGTGGGGTCATCTGCCCAGGGAAGTCTGGTTGGCATCATGTTAGCATCTGGAACCTGGTGTCTGAAAAAAGAGTTAACATATAAAGTCATACAAATTGTTGATTAATCATGAAGCTAAAGGCTGGAATGTTGCAGATGAAGATTTGGGGTCTCCGTTTTGAAAATAGCTAGTAGGTCTATTTTAGGTAAATTCCAAAGCGTCCATGACTTTATTAGTTTTTGCCTGAGCCTGACATCTGATATGCAGGTGGACCCAAGTTTTTGTCTGGGGAGATAATGTCATGGCTGGAAAAAGGGCTAGAAAGCTGGATCAGGGAAGAGAGTAGCTCTTAAATACGGGAAAAGTATATAAATATTGTTTACTGTAAATTCTGTCTATTTGATTTGGGGCCCATATTCAGCTTAGGAGCCTATGTAACCTTTGAATCCCTGTAGGTATGAACTCACATTCTGTGGTCATTCCAAGTTGCACCTATTTCAGGACCCATCTTCCTCAGGTGGTAGTGAGAGTATGCTATCCAACTTCCCTTCAGAGGATGGAATCTACCATTGCTGAACCACATTGAGGGCAAGGTCCTATGGGGGCCTCCAAAGGGTTCCATTGTGTTGTTACTGATGGAGATAACTAGTGACAAGGGAGAGAGGGATCTATTTGATGTCTAAGCTAATCATCAGACACGATGAGTCTAGATCTCAATTGAATAGATCACTTTCTCCATTGTCACTGGTTATCTCCATCATGAGCAAAATAATCTTACCCCAATTTAATTCCTTCTCTATCACTATACCCACCTGAAGAGATCTGTTTACACCTCTGTTCATAGAAGCACAGTTTGTAATAAACCAAACTTAGAAGCAATCCTAGTGTCCAACAACAGATGAGTGACTAAGAAAGATGGGAATGTATGTATTCATAGTACTATTCATAGATATCCATATCCATATATATGAATACTACTGAGATGTTAAAAATGATAGAGTTACTTCCTTTGCATTATCTTGGATGAAGCTTCAAGGAAGAATTTTGAGCAATCTCTATATTGCCTTCTACTATACTTGCATCTGGTATAGTTTTTTAGTAATATTTTTTTCTTTGATTTAAAAATATTCTGTGGACACCTTATATTTTCTAGTGGAATTACCACTGTCCTTCTAATATGTAACCCATTAAGTGCAATTTACAGCAGTAGTTTTACAGTAAAGGGAGGCCCTTGTGAAATTCCTTGATTCTGGGAAGATGAGGGAAGGCTAAAAAAAAGAGAGAAGCATGAATGCTATGCAGTTCTGCATCATTAAGCTTGGAAATGGGTTCTTTTCCCTTTTGCCCTCTCACCCCTAGTCTCTGACCCACTTCTGTATATTTGTATATAATATTTTGGCTGAGGATTTTTCTGACGCAGAATTCAGAGGCTTGTCAGTCTGAGAAATACCTTAAGGTAACCGATTTAAAAGTGATTTACAAAATACGTATAGAAGAGCCAGTTTTGAAACTGAAAGCATGAAGTTCTGTAAAACAGCTTTTTCTTTGAGCTTTTAATTTTTTTTAAAAAATTATTTAATTTTTTCTGCCTCCAGGGTTATCATTGAGTCTCAGTGCCTGCACTATGCATCCACTGCTCCTGGAGGCCATTCCCCCTCCCCCCATTTTTATTGGCTAGGACAGAGAGAAATTGAGAGGGTAGGGGAAGATATATATATATATCTTATGTGTGTGTGATATATATATATATATATATATATATATATATATGTGTGTGTGT
This sequence comes from Erinaceus europaeus, assembly GCF_950295315.1. Classification (NCBI taxonomy): domain Eukaryota; kingdom Metazoa; phylum Chordata; class Mammalia; order Eulipotyphla; family Erinaceidae; genus Erinaceus; species Erinaceus europaeus. The sequence continues at coordinate 38,520,655 of NC_080165.1, forward strand.
GTGTGTATGTGTGTGTATATAAATATATATATATATATATATATATATATATATATATATATATAGAGAGAGAGAGAGAGAGAGAGAGATCTTCAGCCTTGCTTAACCACCTGTGAAGTGTCCTTGTTGCAGGTGGGGAGCCAAGGGCTCAAACTAGGATCCTTGCACAGGCCCTTGCACTTCCTACTATGTGCGCTTAACCCGTTGTGCCTATACCCGACCCCATCTTTGAATTTTTAATTGTAATAGCAATAGAGATCTTTCTTTCTTTCAGTTTTATTTGAATGTAACACTATACAGCTGTGTAGTGTCTTTATCTGCTTTATAACATAGCCATTTAGTTGAATCTAATGACTGAAACATTTACCATTCAATAATTAGAACAGAAACAAATGAGTGAAATTAAGATCAGATTGCTTTTAATTACTTTGTGCTTTTTAGAATTTCTTTCAATGCTTGTCAAAATTGTAATTGTTGGCATTTATATTTTGTCAGGCTTTATACCTTAGAAGGGAAACTGGTTGAGAATGGGGAAGAACTGGAAAATGGACAGTTTTATGTGGCTGTTGGCAGAGATAAGTTTAAGAAATTGCCTTACACAGAATTGCTTTTCGACAAGTCAACAATGAGAAGATCTTATGGGCAAGTAGTCATCCTCATTCACTGTTCATACTTTAATTGTAACTTGAGATAACATTGATTTGTTTTCTGATAACTGAAATATTTTGTATTACCGTATTTATCAGCTAAAGAGCAAGACTTTAGTTATCCTTTTTTAATAACCATAATCATGATTGAATATTAAAAATTAATATTATGTTGCACAAAATATGATTTTGAGGAACTATGAATGATTATGTAGTTGTTTTTTACCATTTATTATAGATTATTAACAACAAAAAAATAGATTGAATATATATATAATGAACATGACTTGATTTAGAAACTTACTGAAGAAAATGCCAATGTTTTGCTATTTTGGGTTTCTATCAAAGGTAAATAGTATAAAAAAATAGGGAGATTTTTAAAATATTTATTTACTTGTGATTTATAATGATTGATTAGATTGTGGGACAAGAGAAGTATAATTCCATACAATTCCCACCACCAGAGTTTCACATCCCATCCCTTCCATTGAAAGTTTCCCTATTCTTTATCCCCTTGGGAGTATGGATTAAAGATCTTTATGGGGTACAGAAGGTGGGAAGTCTGGCTTTTTTAACTGCTTCTTTGCTGAACATGGGCATTGGCTGGTTGATCCCATACTCCCAGTCTGTTTCTATCTTTCCCTAGTGAGAGTGGGCCAGGGCTCTGGGGAGGTGGGGTTCCAGGACATATTAGTGAAGTCCTCTGTCTGGGGAAGTCAGGTTGGCATCATGGTAGCATCTACAGCTTGGTGGCTGAAAATAATTAAGATATAAAACAGAACGAATTGTTTAATAATCAGGAACCTAGAGGCAAGAATACAGCAGATAAGATTTGGAGATCTCCATTTTGGAAAAAGTTAGGAACTTTATTTTAGGTATATTCCAAGGGGCCCATGACTTTACTAGTTTTTGCCTGAACCCAACAGCTAACATGCAAGTGGGCTAAAGGTATTGTCTGGGGAGATGGTGTGAGAGTTGAAAATAGGACTAGAAAGCTTATCAGAGCAGGGAGTATCTCCCAAATATGGGAAAAGTATATAAATATTGTTAACTGTAAACCCCATCGATCTGATTTGGGGCCTGTATTCAGCACAGAAGCCCATGTAACCTCTGCATCCCTATAAGTGTGAGCTTGAATTCCATGGTCATAGCTAGAAACATACTTTGCTGCACTCATTTTAGGACCTGTCCTCCTGGAGTGGCAGAGTGTGTTGACCCAGCCTCCATCCGGAGAGTGATACCATTGTTGATCCACACTGAGGGCAAAGCCCTGTAGAGGCCCACAAGAGGATCCATGATTCTGTTTATGATAGAGATGACCAGCAATGATGGAGAGAGGGATCTGTTAGAGATCTAGGCCCATCATATCTATGTGGGAATCCCAGGATTTCCTGACTAGGTACATTATTCTTTTTGTGAAACACTGGTATCTGCAAACAGTTGATATCTAAGTTGAGACGAATAGATGTTAATGACAATTATTTTTCAGTAAATATGTATACAGTTTGCAAATAATGTTCAGATTTCTAAACTGCAATTTGTTTCCACAGTCAGAAAGCTTCTTCACTACCTCCTATTGTAGGATCCAGAAAGTCTAAAGGGAGTGTAAGTATCAGATGCCTTCCTCATTAATGTTCTAATTTTCTATATGATAGTGAGAGACTGTCCTTTGGGTTTCAATTAGATTAGAAGAAATAAAACTTAGCTGTCTTGTGGTATAGAGCAATTATGTGAAACAACGCTAGAACATTAATGTTACAATTAAGATTTTGAAAGAATGCTAATATTTGAAATGTAAGTTTCAAAATAGCTTTTTTTTCCTTGCATATAGACTGGTTATAATTTACATTATAGTTGAAATCTAATTAATAATACATAACTCTTTAAGAAATGCTGTATTGTATCAAGTTAGTAGTCTATACTACCTATGAGAAATACTAAAAAGGAAGTTTTTAGCAGTTGTGATTTTAGTGACTGTAATTTTCAGTAATGTTCCTTTAAGAGCCTGATTATCATTACAAAAATTTAGTTCCCTATCTTTCATCCATCTTTTCTCCATATATTTAATTCATTAAACCTCTATCAAGTAGCTGTTTTATGGAAACTTGGACAAACATTCTGTAGGAGATTTTTTTTTTTTTTTTTTTTTTTTAGACTTCTGTATTTTTTCTTTGTATTCCTTCATGGGGATGAGCTTCATATCATGCTGCCTTATTCACTTCACAGGTTTCTCTGACCACAACTTTAAAAAAAAAATTTTTTTTCCTTTTATGTTATTTTTATTTAATTGCTTGATCAGTGGTGGCCAGACTTGATTTGAAATTCTGAATTAAGTAAAATTCTTACTTTGCAAAGGTAGTGAGGGCTGAGCAATGCTATTTCCTAATAATGGTTCCACTTTTTTTTTCTTTTGCTATACCTTGTGAAGTTCTTGGGAGGAAAAGAAAGGAAAAATGATTTTGTGTGAGGTAGTGCTACAATCAGTATAATAACAAACATCTGTTACCCACACATTTGTGAGGCTCTTGTACTCACTATGACAGACTTATTGCCCTTAAGAATATTACCCTTAAGAATATTACAGTCAGGAGTCAGGCAGTAGCGCAGCAGGTTGAGCACACGTGCTTGAGCAAGGACTGGCGTAAAGATCCTGGTTCAAGCCCCCGGCTCCCCACCTGCAGGGGAGTTGCTTCACAGGCGGTGAAGCAGGTCTGCAGGTGTCTGTCTTTCTCTCCCCCTTTCTGTCTTCCTCTCCTCTCTCCATTTCTCTCTGTCCTATCTAACAACGACAACATCAATAACTACAACAATAATAACTACAACAACAATAAAAAAACAAGGGCAACAAAAGGAAAAATAAATAAACAAATAAATAAAAGAATATTACAGTCACTGAAAATCTAGGAAAAAGTATCTAATATACTGAAGTTAAACATCAAATAGGTGATGAGGGAAATATGAAATATGAAACAGAAAAGACAGGTATTTCATGATAACTTCTGAGAATTGAGACTGTAGGTCCAGGAGCCAGGAGGTGGCACACCTGGTTGAGTGCACGTTACAGTGCACAAGGACCCAAGTTCGAGACCCCAGTTCTACAGGGGGAAAGCTTTGCGAGTGGTGAGGCAGTGCTGCAGGTGTCTCTTTGCCTGTCTCCCTCTCTGTCTTTCCTTTTCCTTTCTATTTTTGGCTGTCTCTATCCAATAAATAATGATAATAACAAAAATAAATAAGAAAAAGAGATTGTTGTGACAGGACATAACTGAGATATCATTTATGGGGTAACTGCTATGGCCTTTATATAAAGTGACAAGTTTAGACTGGGTTGACAAGAAATGGTTACAGTTCATGAAGAAGCAAAGAACTTGTTTGACAACTTGATACAGTGCGTTAATGGAGAAGTTGTGGTCACAAATAACTACAAATGTTTGAGTTTGGATACTTAGAAAAATGGTAGTAGAAAATGGTCAAGAAAAGAGTAGTCAGAGGAGATGCATAATTTCTGTCCTATTGTGCTGGATTTTGGTGAGGACACTGGGGATGGGGATGAAGAATTTCTAGTTTGCATACATAATGGTAATAGTGGACAAATAAAGACATCCACTATGGTGTTTCCTCCTAGCACCTCATCACCTGGCAGGGATCAGGGTCTTTTCATGTCACTGAGTGAGAAAATGGGTGATGGAAGGCAAGCGAGATATTGAAGAGAGAACAACAGAGGACTAGGATTGAGATAATCTAATTTCACAGGCATAAAAATTTAAGTAGAAGGATTTTTCAGGTAGCTAAAAATATATTATTTTGGCATCTGGAAATTCTGTTTTCTTCTCTAGTACTTTGAAGTGTTTTCTCTTCTGTAAATCATGCATATATGAGCTTATGAATTCTCACAATGTTTTTTTTTAAATTTCTTTATTGGGGAACTAATGTTTTACATTGATTGGAAGTTCTTTAGATTCTGGGCTGTGAATACTTATTGATGTAGTTATGGTTGATAAGTCTTTTTGTGTGTCTGTGTGTATTCCTGGCATGGAACTAAGCCCAAGAGAAAGAAAAATGGATGGGTGAAAAGTCAGCATTTCTCTTATGCTCATGGTTTATTTTAGGAGAAAAAGGTTAAACAATTCCACAAATCAATACATAATTACAAAGTGGGATAAAAATGAAAGTATAGCACCACAGGACAGACAATAAGAGAAGATTTAATTTAGGTAAGGCCTCTTTTAAGAAAGTAACCTTTAAAGGCAGACTCAAAGTTTGAGTATATATTGTTTTGTTTTTATTTCCACCAAGATTATCGGTTATTGCTTGAGCTCCATGCCTGCATGATGAATCTACTGCTCCTGGTGGCCTTTTTTTTATATATATATGACAGAGGGAAATTGAATGGGGGGAAGTAGAGAGGAAAAGAAACAGAGAGACACCTGCAGTACTTGCATCACCACTTACAAAGTTTCTATCCCCTGCAGGTGTGGGGTGGGGCATTGTCAGGGGCTCAAACCCAGGTGCTTGAGCATGGTAACATATACGCTTAACCAGGTGTGCCACTGCTTGTTTCCCTAAGATATATTTCCTTTTTCTTTTCTTTCTTTCTTTCTTTTATTTATTTATTTTAAATATTTATTTCCTTTTTTGTTGCCCTTGTTTTTAGTTATTATTGTTGTTACTATTATTGTTGTTGATGTCTTCATTGTTGGATAGGACAGAGAGAAATGGAGAGAGGAGGGGAAGACAGAGAGGGGGAGAGAAAGACAGACACCTGCAGACCTGCTTCACCGCCTGTGAAGCGACTCCCCTGCAGGTGGGGAGCCTGGGGCTCGAACCGGGATCCTTATGCCGGCCCTTGTGCTTTGTGCCACATGTGCTTAACCTGCTGAGCTACCCCTGACTCCCAAGATATATTTTCAACTCATAGAAAGCAAAGACTCAAAATTATAAAATATGTTCCCATGATATGAGTTAGAAAAGGAAAATAGTAGTTTGTCCCCTTTTTTACAATGTTCCCAAACAACCTATCTGTCCATCTATTCATCCATACATTCACTCTTTTGTGTATTTATCATCTATCTATTGAGTATTTAATACATGCAAGGAGCTAACTGGTGATCAGTGGTGGACAGACAAGACATTAGATTCTGCACAACTTGTGTGTGTGTGCGCGTGTAAACTGGGTGTAGATAGTCAATCCCTGAATGTAATAATTCATTATTTAACATGGAAGTGAAGTCTGAGAAATACATCATTAGGGAATTTTGTTATGGTGAGAATGGTACAGAATATACATACACATGCCTAGACAGAATGAATAGATTACTGCACACCTAGGATAGATGTAGGAGAACCACAACCTGGCCTCCTTAGATGCATTCATTTTTTAATTTATAAAATGGAAATATTGACAAGACCATAGGATAAGAGGGGCACAATTCCACACAGTTTCCACCACCAGAACACAGTTTCCACCACCACATCCCATCCCCTCCATTGAAAGCTTTCCTATGGAAAAGTATGGACCCAGGGTAATTGTGGGATGCAGAAGCTGGAAGGTCTGGCTTCTGAAATTGCTTCCCTGCTGAATATGGGTGTTGGCAGGTCAATCCATACTCCCAGACTGTTTCTCTCTTTCCGTAGTGGGGCAGGGCTCTGGGGAGGCAGGGCTCCAAGACACATTGGTGGGGTCTTCTGCCCAGAGAAGTCAGGTTGGCAACATGGTAGCATCTGGAACCTGGTGACTGAAAAAGTTAAGATATAAAGCAGAACAAATTGTTGACTAATTGTGAACCTAAAGGCAAGAATATTGCAGATGAAGATTTAGGGTTTCTGTTTTGGAAAAAGCTAGTAGGTCTATTTTAGGTATATTCCCAGGGGCCCTTGTTTTTGTCTGAGTCTGACAGCTAACATGTACGTGGACCCAAGGTATTGTCTGGATCCCTTAAATACTTTTAAATTTGAAAAATAAACTCAGAGAAGGGTTGCTCTCTAGTGGTAAGAATGAACAACACAGAGTCAATATGCCCTCTAGTGGAATAGATGCAGAATTCAAGAAATAATTGAAAGTTACAAAGACCAAATTTATTGTGTGTGGCTAATACACTTTATAATAAGATATTTGCTGTATTAAGTATTATAACTGCTGAAATTTTGGTGAGAAATGATGTTGACTATCCAAGTAGCACAAAGTCTCTATAAAGTTTTTCTCAAACTTCATTTTGCCTTGGGAAAAACTGAGTTCAGCTTGGATGAAAGAACTTTGTATTACCACCGTGAGAAGAGAAATGCTGACTTGTATTGAGGTCCAGTCCTCTGCTTGTAAATTATCGAATGCAATTGTACATACTGGATATTTCTCCATAAGGCCAATCACATGCAAAATTATTGTAAACTTGATGTTTAATGATATATTTTGGCACATTTTTATACAATCTGGAAATGGACTTACTGTGTAATGAAAGATACCTCATTGGTTTGATTTTGTTGGAAACAGCCTAGGGAATTATTTATTTTTTCTAAATCACAACTTTGGCAGAGAGGTGAATGAAGGTTTTGCTTTTTGTTTCTTTAAATTAGAGGTTTGTTCTTCGTATACAAGGGCTGGATATGTATGTGAGCCAGAAGGCAGCACAGTTAAATGACCTGAGGTCTAGCTTTGTGTAACATGTTGTAAAGTCAGTTTCTTGTCTTCTTACATTTTGGGACAAAGCCATAATTTACGACTACTGAATTGCCATTATAAGCTATATATATAAACTGTTTCTAGTACCTTGGGTACTAAGAAGCTACAGAGTAGTAGTAAAAATCAACTCTGGGTAGTCTTTTAATTCCTTAATCTGTAAATAGTAATGAAAATACAGTTTTTTTTTTTTTTTACTTTTAAAAAAAAATTTTTTATTTAAGAAAGGATTAATGAACAAAAACATAAGGTAGGAGGGGTACAACTCCAAACAACTCCCACCACCCAATCCCCATAACCCACCCCCTCCATGGTAGCTTTCCCATTCTCTAGCCCTCTGGGAGCATGGACCCAGGGTTGTTGAGGGTTGCAGAAGGTAGAAGGTCTGGCTTCTGTAATTGCTTCCCCGCTGAACATGGGCGTTGACTGGTCGGTCCATACCCCCAGTCTGCCTCTCTCTTTCCCTAGTAAGGTGTGTCTCTGGGGAAGCTGAGCTCCAGGACACATTGGTGGGGTCTTCATCCAGGGAAGCCTGGCCAGCATCCTGGTGGCATCTGGAACCTGGTGATTGAAAAGAGAGTCAGCATATGAAGCCAAACAATTTGTTGAGCAATCATGGATCCCAAGCTTGGAATAGTGGAGAGGAAGTGTTAGGGAGGTACTCACTGCAAACTCTAGTGTACTTCTGCTTTCAGGTATATATTTTGCAGTAGTTTATGGATACGTGTGCACATAAGCTCTCTCTCACAGAAACTGGTGTATATCTAGATTATGGGACTTTGTTAGAAAGTGAACTACCTGATATGAAATTAGAGTGTACTATAAAAGGAAAGGTCTCACCCGAGTAATGAAGTTGAAGGGTTGTCATTCGACACGTGAAGTCTCTGGATACAGTCTGAGGTGAAGCATGTTGAGGTGGCAATCGTTGCTTTGGTTAGGTTGTGATCGGCGGATGCAATATTATTTGGTTTGGATTGGGAGATGCATACGGGAAAGTGGGCCCTATCCAAGGGTTCCAGGACTGGGAGAAGTAGGGGCTCTATAGTGAAGATGTGAGGTTCCTGCTGTCTTAGGGTTCAAAAAGACAATCGATAGTTAATATTATCATCACATTATTTGTTAATTGGGTTAACTTTGAAAAGTCCCTTTGCTATGGTTTTCTGTACAGTACCCAGTATCTTGTATATAGCTGTGCTATTGGATGCTTCTAATCTGCTTGGTCTAGGCTTTTGAGAGAGTCCGCATATCAAATACATAGCCTATATATTAAAAAGATTCAGTTTGTCTTTTGAGAAACTTTGAGACATAGAATTGATTTCCCCCTTTCATATTAATTAACTACTGATTTCTATGTCTACATTTTGCTAGGAGTGTACATAAACACCATTCCCACCACCAGAGGACTGTGACCCATCCCTCCTGCCCACTCCCACCCCCTACTGGCCCAGGAAGCTACATGTCTACCCCTCACCACAGGGTTTTTACTTTGGTGCCCTACTTACAATTTGATCAGGTCCTGCTTTTAGTTTCCCTTTCAGATCTTCTTAGTCAGCTTCTGTTGATGAGTGGGATCATCCCATACTCATCTTTATCTTTCTGACTTAATTCACTTAACATAATTCCTTCTAGCTCTGTCCAAGATGGGTCAGAGAAGGTGGGTTCATTGTTCTTGATAGCTGCATAGTATTCCATTGTGTATATATACCACAGCTTTCTCAGCCACTCATCTGTTGTTGGGCACCTGGGTTGCTTCCAGGTTTTAGCTATTATGAATTGTGCTGCTATGAACATAGGAGTACACACCTCTTTTTGGTTGGGTGTTATGGAGTCCTTGGGGTATAACCTCAGGAGAGGAATTACTGGGTCATATGGAAGGTCCATGTCTAGCCTTCTGAGAGTTTACCAGACTGCTCTCCACAGAGGCTGTACCAATTTACATTCCCACCAGCAATGTAAAAGGGTTCCTCTGTCCCCACATCCTCTCCAGCATTTGTTGCTGCTGTCCTTTTTGATGTATGCCATTCTTACAGGAGTGAGGTAGTATCTTAGTGTTGTCTTAATTTGCATTTCTCTGACAATCAGTGATCTAGAGCAGTTTTTCATATGTTTGTTAGCCTTTTGGATCTCCTCTGTGGTGAATGTTTTGTTCATTTCCTCTGCCCATTTTTGGATGGGGTCATTTGCTTTTTTGCGGCTAAGTTTGCTGAGCTCTTTATATATTTTGGTGTTTAGTTTCTTGTCTGGTGTCTGGCAAGTGAAGATCTTCTCCCATTCTGTGAGGGGTCTCTCTGTTTGTTTAATAGTTTCTTTGGATGTGCAGAAGCTTTTCAATTTGATGTAGTCCCATTGGTTTGTTTCTGCTTTAGTCTTCCTTGCAATTGGGTTTGCTTCATCAAAGATGTCCTTGAGGTGTATGTGGGAAAGTGTTTTACCAATGTTTTCCTCTAAGTATTTGATTGTTTCTGGTCTGATATCTAGGTCTTTGATCCATTTGGAGTTGATTTTTGTTTATGGTGAGATAAAGTGGTTCGATTTCATTCTTCTGCATGTTTCAACCCAGTTTTCCCAGCACCATTTATTGAAGAGAGCCTCCTTTTTCCATTTAATCCTTTGGGCCCCCTTATCAAAGATTAGATGCCCATAGGTGTTGGGATTTACTTCTGGGCTTTTAATTCTGTTCCACTGGTCTGTGTGCCTATTTTTGTTCCAGTACCATGCTGTTATGATGATGATGGCTTTATAATATTGTTTAAGGTCTGGGAGTGTGATGCCTCCATTTCTGTTTCTTTTCCTTAAGATGGTTTTGGCAATTCTAGGTGTTTTCAGGTTCCAGATAAATGATTGTAGTGTTTGTTCTATTCTCTTAAAGAAGCTTGGTGGAACTTTGATGGGTATTGCATTAAATTTGTATATGGCTCTGGGGAGAATATTCATTTTGATGATATTTATTCTTCCAACCCATGAGCATGGGATATCTTTCCATTTCTTGGTATCAGTTTCTATCTCCTTGAGTAGCGACTCATAGTTTTCAGTATACAAGTCTTTCACTTCTTTGGTCAACTTTATTCCTAGGTATTTGATTGATTTTGCTGAAACAGTGAATGGGAGTGATTTCTGGATGTCTTATTCTTCAGATTTAGTGTTTGCATAAAGAAATGCCACTGATTTTTGTACATTGATTTTGTAGCCTGATACCTTGCTATATTGCCTAATAACTTCCAGTAATTTTCTACTGGATTCTTTAGGTCTTTCTATGTATACTATCATATCATCTGCAAATAGTGAGAGCTTGACTTCTTCCCTTCCAATCTGTATCCCTTTGATTTCTTTCTCTTGCCTGATTGCTATGGCAAGAACTTCCAATACTATGTTGAAGAGTAACGGTGACAGTGGACAGCCCTGTCTAGTCCCCGATCTGAGGGGGAATGCTTTCAGCTTCTGTCCATTGAGTATGATGTTGGCTGTAGGTTTGCTATATATAGACTCCACTATCTTGAGGAATTTCCCATCTATTCCCATTTTTTGTAGAGTTTTGAGCATGAATGGGTGTTGGATTTTGTCAAAGGCTTTCTCTGCATCTATTGAGATAATCATGTGGTTTTTGGCTTTGCTTTTATTGATGTGGTGAATGACATTGATTGACTTACGGATGTTGAACCAGCCTTGCATTCCTGGGATGAATCCCACTTGGTCATGATGAACAATCTTTTTGATGTGTTGCTGTATCCGGTTGGCCAAGATCTTGTTTAATATTTTGGCATCTATGTTCATCAGAGATATTGGTCTGTAGTTTTCCTTTTTTGTTCTGTCCCTATCAGCTTTTGGTATCAGGGTGATATTGGCTTCATAAAAGGTGGAAGGGAGTATTCCTGTTTCTTCAATCTTATGGAATAGCTTAAGAAGTATGGGTATTAACTGTTTCCTGAAAGTTTTGTAGAATTCGTTTGTGAAGCCATCTGGTCCAGGACTTTTGTTGTTGGGGAGATTCTTAATAACGGTTTCAATTTCTTTGTCTGTGATTGGTGCATTTAGATTTTGTAGTTCTTCTTGGTTCAGTTTTGGAAGTGAATAGGTTTCTAGGAATTGTTCCAGTTCTTCCAGATTCTCTAGCTTGGTGGCATATAGTTCTTTATAGAAGTTTCGCAGGATTCTCTGGATTTCTGTGGTGTCAGTTGTGATATCTCCTGCATCGTTTACAATTCTATTAATTTGAGTCTTCTCTCTTTTTTGTTTGGTGAGTCTGGCTAGGGGTTTGTCAATTTTGTTTAATTTTTCAAAGAACCAACATTTGGCTTCATTGATATTTTGTGTGGTTCTTTTATTTTCGATGTTGTTTATTTCTGCTCTAACTTTAGTGATTTCTGTCCTTCTGGTTGCTTTAGGGTTCCTTTGTTCCTCTTCCTCTAAGTCCTTTAGGTGTGCAGTAAGGTCGTTCATTTGAGCTTCTTCTTGGTGTTTAATATGTGATTGTATGGCTATAAGTTTCCCTCTCAGTACTGCTTTAGCTGTGTCCCAAATATTTTGATAGGTTGTATCTTCATTTTCATTAGTTTCCAGGAACATTTGAATTTCCTGTTTGAGTGAGTCTCTGACCCAGTGGTTCTTAAGGAGCATGTTGTTTAGTTTCCAAATTCTATGTCTTTTAATAATTTTCTGTTTGTTGTTAAATGTTAGTTTTACTCCACTGTGGTCTGAGAAGATACTTGGGATGATTTCAATGCTCATGAATTTATTGATGCTGTCTTTGTGGCCTAACATGTGGTCTATCCTTGAGTATGTGTTATGTGGATTTGAAAAGAAGGTGTATTCCAGTTTTTTGGGGTGGAGGAGTCTGAAAATGTCCAAGAGGTCTAGTCTGTCAATCTCTTCATTCAATTCTCTTGTATCTTTATTGGTTCTCTGCTTTGTTGATCTGTCTAAGTGTGAGAGTGGGGTATTGAAGTCTCCCACTATTTTTGTATTACTGTTGATGTATTTTTGAAATTCTTTCAGTATAGATGCTTAATGTATTTAGATGGTCCCTCGTTGGGTGCATAGATGTTAATAATTGTTAAGTCTTCTTGGCTGATTGATCCTCTAATCATTATGTAATGTCCTTACCTATCTTTTATTACTTTATTTAATTTAAAATCTATCATGTCTGAGATGAGAATGGCTGTTCCTGCCCTTTTTTGTGGACCGTTAGCCTGTATGATAGTTTTCCATCCTTTCACTTTAAGTCTGTGTTTAAATTGTTGTGACAGATGGGATTCTTGCAAGCAGCATATGGTTGGGTTATGTTTTCTGATCCATCCCCCCACCCTGTGCCTTTTGATGGGTGAGTTTAAGCCATTGACATTTATTGATATTATGGATTTAATGTATTGTAGTGCCATTGTTCTAAAAAACAATTGTTTACTCTGATATATTGCAAGTATTATAGTGATGTTCTTGTTTATAAGAGGTCTTTTAGTACCTCTTTCAGGGCCGGCTTGGTGATGGTTGCCTCCTTTAACTGTTGTTTGTCTAAGAAGGTTTTGATCCCTCCATCTAGCTTGAATGAAAGTCTAGCAGGATATATTATCCTTGGTTGAAACCCTTTTTCATTCAGGGCTCGATAGATATCTTGCCACTCCCTTCTGGCTTTTAGAGTTTGAGTGGAGAAATCTGCAGATAATCTTGTGGGTTTTCCCCTGTATGTGACTTTTTGTTTCTCTCTTGCAGCCTTTAGGATCCTTTCTTTATCCTTACTTCTTCTCATTGTGACTATGATGTGTCTTGGTGTCTTCAGGTCTGGGTTGATTCTGTTTGGTACTCTCTGTGCCTCTTGAACCTTGATATCCTTTCTGTTATTCAGGTCTGGGAAGTTTTCTTGTATTATTTCCTCTAGAATGTTTGCTTCCCCTTCCTCTCTTTCTTCCTCTGGCAGGCCAATTATACGAATGTTACTTCTTTTGAGATCATCCCATATGTCTCTGTTGTTGTTTTCAGTGTCTCTCAATCTCTTTTTAAGCTCTTTCACCTCTTTCTTAGTTTTCTCTAACTCATCCTCTGTCTGACTAATTCTGTTTTCTGCTTCTGTTAGTCTGCTTTCCCTTGCCTCAGCTTCTTTCTTCATTACATCTATTTCAGCTTTCAGTTCTCTAATTGCCTCAAGATAATCAGTATTTTCCTTGGGGGTCTCAACTGTTGTTTCCCTAATACTGCCATTCCTTTCCTCCAATGTTGTTTTCATTTCTGTGATTAATAAGTTTATTATTGCTTGCATACTTTTCTTATCTATGGTTACTTCTGACTGATTTGTAGTTTCTTCTGGGCTCTTGTCTTCATTCATTGGGGTAGCAGTTTTATTTGTTTTTAATCTACCCATTTTTTTATTTATGTGTTTCTCTCTTTTTTTTTTATGCTCTGTTGTTCCTCAGTTGTTGTGTCTTGAGTACAAGTAACACTGTACTAAATACCTTTATGACAATTGCACTCACCAACCTCCGGAATTACAGTAGCAACTGAAGTAAGTATTGAAGTAGTTTAATCGTTACCAGTTAGCCAAACAATTTCTCCAGTCCGTGAAAAAATAGTAACCAAATCCCAGTGAAGAAAGAGAAAAGAAAGAGAGGATAGCAAGAATAGACAGTTATGCAAATCTACTATCCAGTGTATATTCTAGGGGTAACAAGAGGGGAAAGGGAACTAGAGAAGAGATACATACATAGAGAGTCCACTCTGAGTCAGATTTCTTCCCCAAAGTAATTCACAAATTCAGAAAGGCAAAGAAGAAAGAAGTATATGACAAGATTAAAAAAAAAAGAGAGAGAGAGATAAGAGAGAGAAAAGGGAGAAGATAAGAAGAAGAGTTGTAATTAAAGAGCAGTGCAAGGAACTTCCCAAATGTGTATCAGTGAATTAAAAAAAAAAAAAAACACCCTGTTTGGTGGTATGGGGTATCCTGCTAGGAGCTGGTCCCAGGGACTGCTTATGGGGGGGGGGGGGCGGCTGGAAGGATGTATGGTTGAAAATTAAAAGGAAGAAAAAAGAATTTTTTTCCCTACTCTAATTCTTAACCCAAATTAAGTTATAGTCAGCTCCTTGGTGTCTAAGGACACCTTATTGGCTGGCCTGCTAAAGGCAGAAAATCCTATTGTCTCTAGGGGAGTGTGTTCGGAGCTCAGAGGCTAGCAGCTTCTCTGTCCGCCATCTTCCGGGAAACCCCCCCTCCAGACTTTTTTTTATTTTTATTTTTTTATTTTTTTTTATTTAAGAAAGGATTAATTAACAAAACCATAGGGTAGGAGGGGTACAACCCCACACAATTCCCACCGCCCAATCTCCATATTCCACCCCCTCCCCCAATAGCTTTCCCATTCTCTATCCCTCTGGGAGCATGGACCCAGGGTCATTGTGGGTTGCAGAAGGTAGAAGGTCTGGCTTCTGTAATTGCTTCCCCGCTGAACATGGGCGTTGACTGGTCGGTCCATACTCCCAGTCTGCCTCTCTCTTTCCCTAGTAGGGTGGGTCTCTGGGGAAGCTGAGCTCCAGGACACATTGGTGGGGTCTTCAATCCAGGGAAGTCTGGCCGGCATCCTGATGACACCTGGAACCTAGTGACTGAAAAGAGAGTTAACATACAAAGCCAAACAAATTGTTGAGCAATCATGGACCCAAAGCTTGGAAAAGTGGAGAGGAAGTATTAGGGAGGTACTCACTGCAAACTCTAGTGTACTTCTGCTTTCTTACTTTGGTGCCATACTCCAAACTCAGTCAATTTCTGCTTTGCGTTTCTACTTTTTTTTTTTTTTTACATGTATAACATTCCCCAGATTCCCATTTAACAATACAACCCCCACTATTTCATTCATCATCTTTCATGGACCTGTATTCTCCCCACCCACCCACCCACCCACCCCAGAGTCTTTTACTTTGGTGTAATACTCCAATTCCATTTCAGGTTCGACTTGTGTTTTCTTTTCTAATCTTGTTTTTCAACTTCGGCCTGAGAGTGAGATCATCCCGTATTCATCCTTCTGTTTCTGACTTATTTCACTCAACATGATTTTTTCAAGGTCCATCCAAGATCGGCTGAAAACGGTGAAGTCACCATTTTTTACAGCTGAGTAGTATTCCATTGTGTATATATATCACAATTTGCTCAGCCACTCATCTGTTGTTGGACACCTGGGTTGCTTCCAGGTTTTGGCTATTACAAATTGTGCTGCCAAGAACATATGTGTACACAGATCTTTTTGGATGGCTGTTTTGGGTTCCTTAGGATATATCCCCAGGAGGGGAATCGCAGGGTCATAGGGTAGGTCCATTTCTAGCCTTCTGAGAGTTCTCCAGACTGTTCTCCACAGAGGTTGGACCAATTGACATTCCCACCAGCAGTGTAGGAGGGTTCCTTTGACCCCACACCCTCTCCAGCATTTGCTGCTGTTACCTTTTCTGATGTGTGACATTCTCACAGGAGTGAAGTGATATCTCATTGTTGTCTTGATTTGCATTTCTCTGACAATCAGAGACTTGGAGCATTTTTTCATGTGTTTCTCGGCCTTTTGGATCTCTTCTGTGGTGAATATTCTGTCCAAGTCCTCCCCCCATTTTTGGATGGGGTTATTTGTTGTCTTGTTGTTGAGTCTGGCAAGCTCTTTATATATGTTGGTTATTAAACTCTTATCTGATGTATGGCATGTAAAGATCTTCTCCCATTCTGTGAGGGGTCTCTTGATTTGGGTAGTGGTTTCTTTTGCTGTGAAGAAGCTTTTTAATTTGATGTAGTCCCATAGGTTTATACTTGCCTTAGTCTTCCTTGTAATTGGATTCGTTTCATTGAAAATGTCTTTAAAATTTATGCGGAAAAAAGTTCTGCCAATATTTTCCTCTAAGTATCTGATAGTTTGTGGTCTAACATCCAAGTCCTTGATCCACTTGGAATTTACTTTTGTATTTGGTGAAATACAGTGATTCAGTTTCATTCTTCTGCATGTTTCAACCCATTGTTTCCAACACCATTTGTTGAAGAGACTCTGCTTCCCCCATATAATAGTCTGGACCCCTTTGTCAAAGATTAGATGTCCATATGTGTGGGGCCTCATTTCTGGGCTCTCAATTCTATTCCACTGGTCAGTGTGTCTGTTCATGTTCCAGTACCAAGCAGTTTTGATGACAATGGCCCTATAATACAGTTTTAGATCTGGCAGTGTGATGCCTCCGGTTCTGTTCTTTTTTCTCAAGATCGTTTTGGCAATTCTAGGTCTTTTCTGGTTCCAGATAAACATTTGTAGCATTTTTTCTATTCTCCTAAAAAATGTGCTTGGGATCTTGATGGGGATAGCATTAAATTTGTAGATGGCTCTGGGTAATATATTCATTTTGATGATGTTAATTCTTCCAACCCATGAACATGGAATATCTTTCCACTTCTTTGTGTCTTTTTCAATTTCTTTGAGTAGTGACTCATAATTTTCAGTATACAAGTCTTTCACTTCTTTGGTTAGGTTTATTCCTAGATATTTTATAGTTTTTGTTGCTATAGAAAAAGGAACTGATTTCTGGATTTCAATTTCTTCTAACTTAGTGTTTGCATAGAGGAATGCCACTCCACTGACTTTTTTAAAAGGATTTCTCGAAAATTAAAACTAGCTCCAAGTCCTTTGATCCAATGAGAGCTATACTCAAGAAGTCTTTGGATCCACCCTCAGGGTAGCGGTGGTGGACCCTGGAGACTCCCAAGAGAGAGCCCCCAAGCTAAAGTGCTCTCTCCGGGTCCTCTGCCCACCGCGCTCTGCAACTGGCGGAGGAGCCGCCTTCCTGGGCGGAGGACAATGCCCGGCGCACTCGCCTTGCCCGGCGCCGCCTGGGAAGTCTGGAGCCCCGCTAGTCCGTGTCACCTTTACTCTAATTCTTAACCCAAATTATATTATAATCACCTCTTTGGTGTCACCCCTTATTGACTGGCCTGCTAAAGGCAGAAAATCCTACCGTTGCCGACGATGTGATCAGAGCACTCGCTGTTACAGCTTCTCAGTCCGCCATCTTCCTCCGCTGAAAATACAGTTTTTCTGTGTGTAAAATTTGATTAAAATATTTGCGTTAGTGGGTATTTAGCATATAAAAGGTATTCAGTGATTTTTTTTTTTTATCAACTAGCATTAACAGTATGAGCTGACAAAACTCTTTTGTTCCTTATGTCCCCAAAATAGAAACTATCCCAACTATGTAGGTATGTATTCAAGTTATAAAAAAAGAACAAAGAAAAAGGAAAATCCCTCCATTTTTGTTCTTTTCCCTCTACTTACATATAATTTATTCATATGTTACTTATATATGATTTTTAAAATATTCCCTTTTGTTGCCCTTGTTTTATTGTTGTAGTTATTATTGTTGTTATTGATGTAGTCATTGTTGGATAGACAGAAAGAAATGGAGAGAGAAGGGGAGAGAAAGATAGACACCTGCAGGCCTGCTTCACTGCTTGTGAAGAGACTCCCCTGCAGGTGGAGAGCCGGGGGCTTAAACCGGGATCCTGCAGGTGGAGAGCTGGGGGCTTGAACTGGGATCCTTAACACCGGTCCTTGCGCTTTGCGACACCTGCGCTTAACCCACTGCACTACTGCCCCACTCCTTCTTATATATGATTTATTTGTATGTCATATATAATTTGTATTATTAAGTGTGTAACCAATGAGTATATGTAATTAATGTGTAATTTGTATATGTTAACTTTGATATATTGACAATTTACATTAGTCAACATTGTTTTCTTTCTGGAAGCAGAATATTAAATATATTTCCAATTTTTTTATTATAAAATACCACTCCCTTTGGTCTAGTTTAACTTAGTGGTCACTCAAATTACCTGCTGTTAGCCACTAATTGATAATTGAATGTATGAGAATCAGTGATCAGAGGTGTGCCTTTATATCATTATTGGAATTAACTGGCTTTTCTCTTATGCTTCAAAAATAGCCTTTTGGAGTATATCTACCAAAAATCTAGTAAAGCAGAACTTTCCTGTGGCTCGGACAAGAGAACTAATTTTTTAAAATTATGTGACTCCCCATGCACATAAGGATGGAACGTCTGTTTCCCTCTTATTACTCCTCCTTTGCAGGACTGTAAAAATACTCTCCTACTAAGATTTAGAGGTTCTCATTTATTGAATGTCATTTTAAGTCTTGAAAGAGTTCATTGGCATCTCTGATCATTCTATCAATAGACTTGCCAGAAGGGTTACTCTGCTCATTCAAGGCTTTTAAATTTTACCAAGTCTTTGAATGAATAGACTCTGTTGAAAATAGTCCAGCATATGAGACATGGCTTATGGTTCTGGAATCTTCACTATAATCCTATTATCTGTTTCTTCTGCCAGGCATTTTTTATGGCTTTGTGAGAAAGAATCACTGGGGGGGGTTGGGGGGGGAGAAAAACCAACTTTGCAGTTTAATGCAATAATTATGTGGAAAATGTATGTTTAAATTGCAATTGGAATAGGAAATTAAATCATGCAAAGAATTATTATGGATTTGGACAAGTTTGCATACTGTTAATAAATCTATGCATAATTCATTTTCTTGTAGGCTGTGACAAAATAGCAAAATAACTTCATTTGTAAGGCTGTGAATTTTTCTGTTCTTAATTGAGTGATGGCTAAAACTGTTTAAATGCTTCTGGATGACTGAATATATAAATGTTTAAAATGAGTAGTTATAATAGGTTTCTAGGCATATTTGCTCATTTATTATTACTACATTTATTTTCAGATACTTGCATAGTACAGATGTTGCATAAAGATTATGCCAAGTATGGTATGAGTTTGATTGGATTTTTAAGAAAAAGATATTAACTCTTTACACTTGGAAAATGTACTCTGGTACACAGAACAAAAACTACATGCCAGGCACTAGTCTCTCTCTCTCTCTCTCTCTCTCTCTCACACACACACACACACACACACACACACACACACACACACACACACACACACACACACACACATACTCTCTCTCTCTCTGTCTTAAATTGGGGCTTGATGCCTGCATAACAAATCCATCATGGTAATTTTTTTCTTTATTTGATAAGACAGAGAGACACCTGTAGACCTGCTTTACTACTCATGAAACTTCCCCCTTGCAAGTGGGGCTCAAGCTCAGGTCCTTGTGCATGGTAATGTGTGTGCTTAACCATGTGCACCACTAGCAGCCCCCTCTTTATTCTCTTCTTATAAAGGCAGGTACATTAATCCTATGTGCTGCCGAGCATACTAGCTTAATGAAAGATGGGATTCATTTGCTAAAGATCCCATAGATGGTTTACATTAGATAAGTGGTTGAGAGTCAGGTTTTAGTTTGTGAAACAAGCATTCTTTCCATTATTTGCATCTTCATACCTTACACAATGAGGTAAGTTTTATATCTGAGTTCTTAAGAACCAAGATTCCTTTATTTGGAGTGAGTTTCTTGCCGATCAGTTGTTCTTTGGGTTAGTTGCCACCACTGTGAAGGTTCCCAGGTTCCCTAGTTATACTTGGACCTGTTACGAGAGCTATTGAAACACAACCTCACTTGTGATTAATAGCTGAATTTCCTAGTGCCAAGTTTTCATTTCTAGAGGCACATGAAGACCAGAGACAACCACCCAAGATGTGGTTACCTGTGACTCCTTTGAAAAAATGGGAGGTGGTGGTGGGGCTGGGGAAGTAGCTGAGTCCTGGGAATAAACTGTGGGCATTTGGTCCTGAATGGCTTGTGTTTGTGTGTTCCACTAGGTTTGTGATTTGGGATGATTATGGTGGCAGCCAACAGATAATATAGGAGTTCTACAAGCACAGTGTTATCTGCTTGTAGAACAAGCAGATTCACAACTAGTTAGAACAATAACTCTAGATGAACTGAGCAAATTGGGGGGCTGTCAGTATCCTTCACTGATTGATTCTTCAAAAAAAAAAAGCAAGCCTTTGAAGATAGTTAAGGTTCAGGGGAGATAGCATAATGATTATACAGAGACTCTCATGCTTGAGGCTCCAGAGTCCCCTAGAACTGAGTAGTTAATCCCCTAGAGCTGAGTAGTTATCTTTCTCTACCTTCTATTTTTTTCTTCTTTCCTTCCTTCCTCCCTCTCTCCCTTCTTTCCTCCTTGCTTGCTTGCTTGCTTCTTCCTTCCTTGTTATGTGAAAGAGAGAGTGAAGCCAGAGCACTGTTTGGTTATTTATGATTTCTATTTGTTGTCTTTGTTGTTGTTATATGGAGATGGGTGATCAAGACCAATGCATGCATATTACCATGACTAGTCTACCTCCCTGGCCCCCAGGCATAATTTTTAAACACTATTCTTCTATGTAATATGCGATGACACTACCTGTCTCACTGAGTTACCAGAATTTTAAATAATATATTTATCATTTTAGCTACTTTAATTCTTCTTTCTCTGATAAACCCTTCTGCCAGCAGGAACAATTTGCATAGATATAAAATATATGCAGATACAACAAGACAATGGCAGAACTAGAATCTATTTGCTACCCTATTTACCACTGGTTTTATCATTTGTACTTAGGAGTCACTTTAGAAATTTGATAGCTAATAGTAAGGTTATGATCTTTTACCACTTAGGGAAATGATCGACAGTCTAAATCAACAATTGGATCCAGTGACAACTCATCTCCTCAACCCTTAAAGAGAAAAGGGAAAAAAGAGGATGCAAATTCAGAAAAGCCTACAAAAGGGAAACAAAATGGAAAGCTAAAGAATTCACAAGTAATTCCAAGCAGTGGTAAGTTTGCTGTTAACATTCATTGCCTTAAGACAATTGTAATTTTTGTACAGATTCATTTGTTTCCCTACACGCACAAAAGGCACTTGTTATCATCATATGAGTGTTTAAAGATGACATTTTGTGTGTGTATGAGAGATGGTGTTGTTTTTTTTATGCATACTTTTGGTTTGTAATCAGATGATGTGTCCCATGGACACTTATCTTGAGATAAAACATTTCTTGTGGTAGTATTTATATAAAAAATAATAATAAATGGGGGGCGAGCGGTAGCTCAATGAGTTAAGTGCACATGGCGCAAAGTGCAAGGACTTGGCATAATGATCCCTGTTCGAGCCCCCTGCTCCCCACCTTCAGGGGGGTCGCTTCACAAGCGGTGAAGCAGGTCTGTAGGTGTCTATCTTTCTCTGACTTCCCCCTTCTCTCTCTGTCCTATCCAACAACAACAACATCAATAACCACAACAACCATAAAACAACAAGGGCAACAAAAGGGAAAAAAAAAAACAGCCTCCAGGAGCAGTGGATTCATGGTGCAGGCACTGAGCCTCAGCATAACCCTGGAGCAATAACCCTGGAGGCAAAATAATAATAATAATAATAATAATAATAATAAATATTACATTTCCAGCCAATGCTTCTACTAAAAGTATATGGTAACCAAATACTATTGACATCTATCTATCTATCTATCTATCTATCTATCTATCTATCTATCTATCTAATCTATGCCTACAACACTTGTCCACATTCATTATGAGTTATTTTATTAGGGAGCAAGTGGTGGTGCAACTGGTTGATCCCACATGTTACAATGTGCAATGACCCCAGTTCAAGCCTCCAGTTCCCACCTGCAGGGGGAAAGCTTTGAGAATGGTGAAACAGTATCACAAGCATCTCTTTGTCTCTCTCCCTTTCTATCACTCCTTCTGTTTCAATTTCTGGCTGGCACTATCAAACACATAAATGAAGATAATTAAAAAAAATTTAAATCTGTTACTTTTATAACTGATCACCTTTCCCTAAGTAATTGGGGAAATACAATTTTACTAATTGTAAATACAATTTTACTAATTGTATTGATAACTAAAATTATAATAGACATAGTGAATCTTGAACAATTAACAGTATGTTTCAAAGTCAGTTATATAGTTTACATTGCATTACCAAGTTTGAGATGGCATACAACAGTTTTACAAAAATGTGTGTTCGTGTAAGGTTTCATGGTAAAAATGTGATGTACTAAGGATGTATGCAATCAGAATTGTGACTATTCATGCCATTTGTGTTTGTGTGCTTGTGATGAAGACTCTGATTTTACTCAGTGAGGTGAGTAAGATGTCAGACAATGGAATCAGCTTCCAGGCACACACAGAAAAGCCATTAATACTATGAGATAAGCTTTTAGAGCAAGGAAACACACTTTATTATCAGATTAATCAGCAGACAGGAGGAAATTTCCTCAGATCTGCCTCCCAGTTCCTTGATCTCAGGGAGTTTTTATTAGGTAGAGTGGAAGAAGGAAAGAGATTAGGTTTGTGGGGGTTTCTGTTTGGTGCCATTTGATTTATTTGGACTGTTTTGATATGCAAAGGAGCTCTGTGGTCATCTGTTGTCTGTATGGTGATGTCAGGATAAGGAATCCTGCATAAGCAGGGTGAGGGTCTTCAGTCCATGTACAAAAGCTGCCTTGGGAAAAATAATAGCAAAAGCACCTCTGGGGAAGATCTGATGGTTCCTTTTAGGTGGGGAGCTGCAGCTCAATGTATTGTATAGCCTTAGGAAATGAAAAGTATGTGCTGGGCAGTTGCAAGCACATAACAGAGAATGCTATGGGCAGGGAAGGCTGACTATTTCTTTTCCTGAAAATCCACATCAAGCACCCCACAAAGGGATATGTTGGGATGCCCAGGAAAAGGATGGATGACCCAGAATTTAGATTCATAGACAGAGTTCCATCTTTTTTTTTTTTCTTTTGAGAGCTCCTACTCATTTTAAAGTCAAAGTGAAGAGCCACTTTTTTGTTAAAAATAAATAAATAAATAAATAAAGGACTCTGGAAAGGGAGGAGAAAGAGGGAGCTGGATGAGAGGCTTTAGGGTCCTGGTGCGTGATGGTGGAAAAGGACCTAGGTTGGGGGTGAGAGTGTTTTACCTGTCATAGTGAGATGAGAAATTTTACTCCTGTGTCAACAGAGGTACTGTAGACTATTAACACCCCAATAAGAAGGAGAAAAAAGAAAAAGAAAAAAAAACCAGAAACAAAACAGATGGTGACCATGGAGATGTCTTAGTGGCTCAAGTGCCAGACTTGTAAGCATGAGGCCCCAAGGTAGAGCCCCAACATTGTATATTCTAGGGTCATGCTGTGGTTTTCTCACTCACTCATAAATAAGTTGAAAAAATAAACAAACGGTAGACTCTTGTGACCCAGGAGGTGGAACAGTGGATAAAATATTGAACTCTCACGGGGGGGGGGGGGTCGGGCGGTAGTGCAGCAGGTTAAGCGCACGTGGTGCAAAGCGCAAGGACCAGCCTAAGGATCTGGTTCAAGCCCCCGGCTCCCCACCTGCAGGGGAGTTGCTTCACAAGGGGTGAAGCAGGTCTGCAGGTGTCTATCTTTCTCTCTCCCTCTCTGTCTCCCCCTCTTCTCTCCATTTCTCTTTGTCCTATCTAACAACGAGGACAGTAATAACAACAACAACAACAATAACTACAACAACAATAAAAAACAAGGGCAACAAAAGGGAAAAAAATATTGAACTCTCAAGTATGAGATCCTGAATTTTATCCCCAGAATCACCTGTCCTAGAGTAGTGCTCTGGATATCTGTCTCTCAAAAATAAATAAATCTTAAAAAAAATTCACTCTTGAGTAATATAGTGGTTAAGGGCACTGGAAAAAAAATCCAAATCCAAGCATTATTTTTTACTACCCCAAATCTTGAACTACAGTTATCATAGGTTTTGTCTTTGTTGTTTGTTTGCTTTGTGGGATTATTAAGGACCTAGCTAATGCTAAATCCCCTATTGTTGACTCTATATCCAGAGAGTTTTCATTTATAGACCCAACCAGCAGATCCCCATCGTTGTTTGAATTTCCAGGTGTGGAACCTACAGATATGGAAAATCAAATGTGTTTATTTTTCAGAAATAGAACCACACAGTTCAAAACTTGTGTTGTTTAAGAGTCCACTAAATAGCTAATGCCAGAGTTTCACAGCTCATATGGCAACATAAGAGACAGCCTGAAATGGAGTGAGGGTTTAAAGAAAGCTGCACAGATGGCTAGAGAGTTAGAAGAAAGATGTGACATGCTAGAACAGGCTAAGTAAATGAATTACATAGAGAAGATAGAGTTGGGGGATTGAAATGGTAGTCTCTTTTTTCTCTATGTATTTTCAAGTCTAATTTTGTAGTGTGTAGGTGAAAGCTTTTTAAAAATAGTTATTTATTCCCTTTTGTTGCCCTTGTTGTTTTATTGTTGTAGTTATTGCTGTCGTTGTTGTTGGATAGGACAGAAAGAAAAGGAGAGAGGAGGGGAAAACAGAGAGGGGGAGAGAAAGATAGATACCTGCAGACCTGCTTCACTGCTTGTGAAGCAACTCCCCTGCAGGTGGGGAGCCGGGGGCTCGCCCAGTCCTTGTGCTTTGTGCCACGTGTGTTTAACCTACTGTGCTACCACCCGACTCCCAGGTGACAGCTTTTTAAGAATCTCATTTTTACATAAAGTACTTTTTGTTCAAATAAAGAATTCAGGGTCTGAATTTTTCCTACTGAGAAAATATTACTGATTTCAAAACATATGTAAAAGTTTAGATGAAACATTTTATTTGTATGTATGTATATATATATATATATATATACATATATATGTTTTGTTTTAATTTTTTTTAAATCAATTCTGCCTTATGGTAGTGCTGGGGATTAGACCTGGGCTTTCTAACTCTTCAGGCATGAAGGATTTTTTTTTGAATAACCATTATGCTATGTCCCCAGCCCTATCTTTTCATCTTAATAGAAAAAGTGTAACATGGAAAATGAATCTTGGCTTCCAAAATAATTTTTTGCTGGAAAAAATGAAATAAAAAGTTCAGCTCATAAATAAATCATGGTTTGATAAGCTTCAGGGGCTTCACTTAAAATTATATTATTGAAAACAGAGTTATATCATTTTAGCAGATCTGCCTCCACATGTTTTTGGTGATAGAAATTTTATAGGTTATGTTATCAAAAACTGTCTTTTTCTCTATCTGTTTCTGTTTTTTAAGAGTGCTGAAACTAGAACCTCATATGTGATTGAGACCTCTAAAACACCTCCAAGGTTCTGTTGTTTTTTTTTTTTGATATTTATTTATTCCCTTTTGTTGCCCTTGTTGTTTTATTGTTGTAGTTATTATTGTTGTTACTGATGTCATTGTTGGATAGGACAGAGAGAAATGTAGAGAGGAGGGGAAGACAGAGAGGGGGAGAGAAAGATAGACACCTGCAGACCTGCTTCACTGCCTGTAAAGCGACTCCCTGAAGGTGGGGAGCTGGGGCCTGGAACTGGGATCCTCATGCTGGTCCTTGTGCTTTGCTCCACGTGTTCTTACCCCGCTGTGCTACCATCCGACTGCCCCAAGGTTCTGTTTTTTTTATCCTATACTGTTTTGTGATATATATATGGAGAGAGAGAGAGAGAGAGAGACAGAGAGAGAGAGAGAGAGAGAGAAGGAGAGTAGGAGAGATGCTAACGTATCTCTCCACCCATGGATGGACTTGTCTTGGTACTGTATATATGTGGTGCTAGGGACTGAGCTCAGGGGTTTATGCATGAAAAGGTATTTACCTACTCAACCATCCAGCTTCTGGGCCTCCCTTTCACTACTTAATTGAGCCTTACTGCAGTTCCTTTTTGCTATTATATTATCTATTTTAATAATTAGAATATTGGCTTTTTGCTTTTGGATACTTGTGATTCAAGAGGGCTCTTATTCTTTAGAAAAGTGAAAGCAATAAGGACTTGAGTCAAAATGAGGGTCTGTGAAGAGTCAAGATATAATAAGTAGAAAAAAAAAGTCAAGAATTTGATTTTAGAAGTAACACACACACACACACACACACAAACACACACACAGTTTTGTTTAACTTAAAATATGCTTAGATTTTTGCATTAGGCAATCTGTTTGATTTCAAAGTGCTGAATTTGAGAGGTTGGATGAATAGTTGTGATTATTTCATAGTATATGTTAAGTTGTGCACATCTTAAATCTGGTATGCTTTACCTACATTCTGTTCTCATTTTAATTAGAAAAGGAGACTTGATTGTCTTGATTTTTTTAATTAAAATTGCAGTTAGACGCTTTATCTTTTTTTTTTTTCTTCTGATACTTGCATAGCTAATGCTGTATGAATGAGCAGTGCTAATATCAGTCTGTAGGTGGCAACCTGGACCTAATTTTACTTCTTTTTCTTTGCTTGTATTTATTTATTTACTTTTTTTTTTTTTAATCTCAGCTCCATTTCTCTCTGTAATAGTAAAGCTTAATAATTCAAGCAGAGCAGTGACATATTTCTTCAGGGAAACAAATCCCATTTTCTTTTGGTAGCCAAGATGCAAAGTAAGATTGCTTGCTGATGGATGAAGTTGGGTGTGAAATGCATTTTTAGTGCTGCATTTAAATACCAGCTTAACTAGCCAGTGCATGTTTTTGTTACACTTTCCACTTGAGTTGAGCTGCCTTGAGATACATTTTAGAGGTTGTTCACTATTAGTGCTTTCCACTCTGAGAAAGTTTATGATGATTGTTTGGAATAAGTATTTTAGGATCAATTACAGTCATTGACACTTTTATGTGAAAACATTTAGTGCTGTTAAAACTCTTGGAACACAAAATATAGTGAGTTTAAGGCTCCTTAAGAATATCAGAAAATGACCTTGATTCCATTCTCCGAGAGGGTCAAAGAATAGGAAAGCTATCAAGGGAGGGGATGGGATACAGAGTTCTGGTGGTAGGAATTGTGTGGAGTTGTACCCCTCTTATCCTCTGGTTTTTTGTCAGTGTTCCCTTTTTTATAAATAAAATAAAATAAAATAAAATAAAAGAATATCAGATCTGCATTGCTGTAGCTCATGCAATTAATAATTATAACTGATTTTAAGGGTAGAATATTGCGAAGCACAGAAACTGCGAAGCACAGATAATATTTGCTTTGTTTTGATGGATGTGATTCTTTGTTTGCATTATGGGCTTGTTTGCACACAGGCATGTGCAGACGAAGGCTAGGACCCTTCTTGATGCAATTTCTGGATTATCTCCATTGAGACTTAGTGATGGTTCCCAAGGAATTTGACATGTTTAGACTCATGGTGAATGAATGGAAGCAGGGGCAGTGCTAGGAAAAGATGTCTGTATATTATGACCTTGCTGGGTGACTGTCCTTGAGCAGTCATGCTGTTCGATTTTCTAATCATTACAACCTGTACTTGGTTTGCTCCATTTCCTTGAACATGAGGCATTACTACAATCCAGCCTCAGAGTTGATTGCAGGGAATGGGGGACTTAAACTTCTTTGGTTTAGCCATGAACCACTTGAGACTGTGAAGATAAAACAGGAAGCCCATTTTCCAAATGTGCTTCACCAAGTTTCACTCTTTAAGAGGTACTGAGTTCTGGGAACAAGTAAGTAAACTGTCACTAGGATGATCACAGAGCGGGGGACTGGTTTTATTTAATAAGTGAAGGTAAGATGCATGATTTAATGGGAATCTGTTGCCGTTACATTTTCTCTATGACGTGGAAACCCAACTTTCCTACTCCTTTGCTGGTTATGATTTCCTATCTCAATGGTAATGTGTACTTTGTGAGACATGGGCTAAATTTTACTATGCCAAATACAAGAATAATAAAAATTTTTGAATTTGTGATTATTTTTCTAGGCTTCATCAAAATTACATATTGTACAACAAAATTCTAGGACAGCAAGTGGCTATAGTAATGTCTTCTTTTTTTTTATTTTTTATTTAAGAAAGGAGACATTAACAAAACTAGAGGATAGGAGGGGTACAACTCCACACAATTCCCACCACCCAATCTCCATATCCCATCCCCTCCCCAATAGCTTTTCTATTCTCTATCCCTCTGTCAGTATAGACCCAGGGTCGTTGTGGGTTGCAGAAGGTGGAAGGTCTGGCTTCTGTAATTGCTTCCCTGCTGAACATGGATGTTGACTGGTTGGTCCATACTCCCAGTCTGCCTCTCTCTTTCCCTAGTAGAGTGGGTCTCTGGGGAAGCTGAGCTCCAGGACACATTGGTGGGGTCTTCAGTCCAGGGAAGCCTGTCCGGCATCCTGATGGCATCTGGCACCTGGTGGCTGAAAAGAGAGTTAACATACAAAGCCAAATAAATTGTTGAGCAATCATGGACCCAAAGGTTGGAATAGTGGAGAGGAAGTGTTGGGGGGTGTACTCACTGCAAACTTTAGTGTACTTCTGCTTTCAGGTATATATTTTGCACTAGTTTATGGATACATGTGAACATATGCTTTATCTCACGTAACCTGGTCTATATCTAGGTTTGGGACTTTGTTAGGAAGTGAACCACCTGGAATGGAATTAGAGAATACTATGAAAGGAAAGGTCTCACCCGAGTAATGAAGCTGAAGGGTTGTCGTTCCACACCTGAAATCTCTGGACACAGTCTGAAGCATGTTGAGGTGGCAATCGTTGCATTGATTAGGTTGCGATCGGCAGATGCAATATTATTTGATATGAATTGGGAGAGGCATGCGGGAAAGTGGGCCCTACCCTAAGGTTCCAGGACTGTGGGAAATATAGGCTCTATAGTGGAAATGTGAGGTTCCTGCTGTCTTTGGGTTCAAAAAGACAATGGATAGTTATTGTTATCACATTATTTGGTGATTGGGTTAACTTTGAAAAGTCCCTTTGTTAGGGTTTGCTGTATAATACCCAGTATCTTGTATATAGCTGTGCCACCCGTTGCTTCTGATCTACTTGGTCTAGGCTTTTGAGAGTGTCCGCATATCAAAGACACAGCCTATATATTAAAAAGACTCTGTCTGTGTTTTAAAATCTTCGAGACATACATTTTTTCCCCTTTCATATTAATTAACTAGTGATTTATATGACTCCATTTTAATAGGAGTGTACACCATTCCCACCACCTGAAGACTGTGTCCCATCCCACCCTCCCACCCCTCACCGGCCCAGGAAGCCACGTGTCTACCCTCCCCCTCACTACAGGGTTTTTACTTTAGTGCCCTACTTATAGTAATGTCTTCTTCTTATTGTGATACTCAAATGAAGATTAGTTTTAAAATGTGTATTTTACTGTTTACTTTAGTCCTAAGAGATTGAAAAAATAAGTCTAGTGAATATTAATAAGATGCATATCTCAATTTGAGAGGAAAAAGATACCAGTCCTTCATTTTTAAAGTTTTTATTAGTGATTTACAAGATTATAAGATAATTGGTATAAAAATCTATACCATTCCCACCACCAAAATTTTGTGCCCCCTCACTCCCAATGACCACCATAGTTCTCCCAAAGGTTTTGAGATGGGCTGCCAGTCCTTTTCTATAAAATACTTTTTTCTTCTTCTACCCTCTGACACTTTTTTTTTTAACCTTAGATGGTTAGAAATAAAGGTGAGAAAAGAGTCTTTTTTTAGCTTTTGTGAACTTTATGTCTGCAGTAAACTTGTTTGGGTATGAGTTTTAACTGTAAACTCAGGCTTAGAATATGAAGATACTTCCTGTTTTCAGCAGGAGAAATTTGTGAGCTGTCAAATTATATAACTTACAAACATAAAATTCTGTTCCAGAAACTCATTTTAAGTAAAATCTAATACTCATATTCCATTTTCCATAAAATGCACATAAAATTCTATGCCACCCACAATGCATCTTGATTCTTTTATTATGGTTATGGTGCTATGAAAATTAACTGCACTGTGCTAGCATGTTTTTAGTGGGAAGTAAGTTAGGAGTTTCACTTCTGAATGGCAGGAGCATAACATACCTGCTGCCAAGGTAGGTGCCACTGCCTTATGTAAAATCACTGATGTTAGTCAGAGCCTTGAGGATAGGAACCCACCTGGATCTGGGTCTGAAATTGAGGGATTAGAAATACAGTGGTGGGACTCTGAGGTGTTGTCTGAAGTTATTTTACTAGTTGATCCTCTTCAAGAGGATGTTGGCATTATTTTATCTTCATTTTCCCTTGGTTTCAAATTCTCTCTGGCTTCTCTCTCTTTTCACAAATGTTACTTATTACATCTAAGGAGAGCTTCTTCTTTTTTATTTAAAAAATTTTAAAATATTTTATTTATTATTGGATAGAGACAGAGAAATTGAGGGGGAGATAGAGAGGAGAGAGACAGACATCTGCAGTCCGGCTTCGCCACTTGTGAAGCTTTCCCCCTGCAGGTGGGGACCAGAGGTTTTAGTCTGGGTCCTTGCGCACTATAATGTGTGCGCCCAACCAGATGTACCACCACTTGGCCCCTGTTAGCCTCTTCTTTTCTTGACTTAGAAAGAACCCTGACAAGTTTCACAGAATTCCCTTGGTTCTTCTACCTCCAAAACTTTAAACTTAGAACATTTCTGCATATAGTGATACAATATTATACAATTAAAGCTATTGTGACTGTATAGTGTGAGAGGTACTGTAACTAAACATGAATCCATAGCTAAGGTGAGTTTCTGGCACACCCCAGAGTGCAATGCTCTACACATGATTTTTAGAAAGAGACTGAAAGAGCATTACAGGGCTTTTTTTTCCTTTTTTTTTTTTTCAGATTGATTTAACAATGATTGACAAGACCAAAGGATAAGAGTGGTACAATTCCACACAGTTCCCACCATCAGAGTTCCATATCCCATCCCCTCCATTGGAAGCTTTCCTATTATTTATCCCTCTGGGAGCATGGACTCAGGATTATTATGGGATGCAGAAGGTGAAAGGTCTAGCTTCTGTAATTGCTTCTCTGCTGGACATGGGCGCTGGCAGGTCTATTCATACTCCCAGCCATTATAGGGTATTTTATCA